>NC_044279.2:18338330-18643330 GCF_004027225.2 Strigops habroptila
ATACAAGATAATTTTACTCTAAAAAGAAAACCAACACAACAAAACCAAAAAGGAAAAGAAAAATATTTAAACCACATGCTTCAGATGTTAAACTATTAATGAATGGCTTATAAAAACTGTAGGAGAAAATTACTGTACCTTTTTTGTCTACAGGGATTTTTTATCAGAAAATTATTTATATCAGAGACTTTTTACAGATATTAAAGATGATAACACCATCTCTTATATGGGAAAATAGGTACTTTAGAGGATTTGCCCTTTGAATTGCCTATTTATTCTACCATCGGTTGATGGAATTTTAATTTAGAAGTTTAAATGTTAATTAGGGCTGCTGGTCTCAACCTCAGATACCTAAATTCCATCATAGGCACCTAAATCCACTTCTGGATGAGGCTACGTGCCTAACAAGTCATGTATATTGAATTTCTCTTGTAGGTTTTTCTGCGTTTCTTTCCTTGGAGCACATAAGCCAAACAACCTTTGTCATCAGGCTTGCTAGAAATCCTCAGAATTTTGGTGTGTTCCCTATTGACTTCCACTTAACAGTGTTGATCATCGTTGCTACCCGTAAGACATCTCTTTCTCTCAGGGACCCTGTGATAACAGCACTCCGATACATCCGGAATCTTACATTGACATGCTATTACTCTTTGATAATCTAGGAATTGACTTGGGACTAAACAGGGTGTACTGTCATACCGATTTAGAGATATGCCAAAAATGCATGTGAAGTATCTTTTGTCATTATAATGCTAACACAGTGAATTTTTTTACTACTAATTTTATTGGATGCATGTCTTTTCAGTCTTCTAACTAAGCACTATCACAATTCTTTGTTGATGAAAGCATTACTTTTTTTTCTTTTTTTTGGAGCAAGTGTCACATATGGTGTTTGACATGTTAAGTGATTTCTTCAGCTCCTCATTCTCTCATTTCTTTGTCAGTGAGAAATGCTTCTGTGTACTACACCTCTCATTTTGATCATACTATATGTAAAGAAACATCTCATGTTAGGACAAATGCATGATTGAGAACAATCATACCAGCAATTAATCATGTTGGGGTGCCAGCAGGTTTAAATTTATGTTTTGGGAAGACTAGAATTCTACATATAGGTAGCTTTGTAAGACCATAATGATTTTCCAACTTCTCCTGTCCTAGCTTTGTTTCTTTCTCACTCTTATCCTACAAATCTTGCTCATCATGTTGCCTGGCTGCATAATAGTGCCTACTTTTAACATTTCTCCTGTGGGATCTGAAAAATATCCTCTTTTTAGAACCTGGCTGCATCAGCCACCTAGTCTCTGCTAAAGAGTTTGGCTTCAGGGCCTTTAATTTTATCTAGGGCTCAGAGTAACGTCAGTGCTTAACCTGATTTAAACAACTTGATAGACAGAAATTTTATAATTTTAGAAGCCAAATGTTACATTAGCTTGCGTTTTTGAGATGTTCACAGAGGGGCTGATGTCTGATCTGCCTATTTATGTTCTTAAAACTCTTCAAAATCCTGAGCCTTAGTACAGAGCTGCTCTGCTTAATCACATTGTACCTGATGTAGCTTTTTTATACCTAGCCAGGTGATAGATTGTCATCCTTCACTGTCAGGCTAAAATGGTTGACATAAAGAAGTGGTATAGAGTTTTCAGCCACAAACTGGGATATGGGCATTAGGATCCAGTTTGTTATACTTGAGAATCTTAAGTGCACTCTGCTATTTGCTCAGCCTATAAATATGAAACTGCTGTCTTTCTTGACACAGCACAATAGCTGCTCTAGTTATCTTACATTCTCCAGAAGAAAAAGTGGTCTATATTTGGTTACATTACTTAACTTTCATAGAAAATTTTTCTTCGTTTTCACTGACTCTGACAACCACTGCATACCTAGACCCAACAGTATGAACTATTTAGGTGTGAAAGATTTTATAGGCTACTGCGTTTCCTACTACTTTGGTTTAAGGGCGGACTCTGATCATGATCACTTCACTTTTCACCCCACAGGAAATTAAAAGTGACAAATGAAAAATATTTAAGTATGATAAATGAAGAAGAAACAAGCTACATGGAAGAAATTAGTATTCTGAAGCTCTAAATTACACTTTTCCAATTAATTTAGAAGACCACACTTTGCTTATCTTCTGTATTGACTAGGAGACATGATCTGAAACAGCTTGTATCAACACAATGCACCTTTTGAGATGATGAAAGAAAAATTCAGAACAATTTTCCATAGCTTTCAACCTCTTCCAGGACAGCAAACTCTTTTCTGCCTCTTTAGTCTGAAATTTTCTATTTAGGAGAGGAATATTTTTCCCTGCTTCCATTCCTAAAGGAATAAAAAAATCTGTAAAAGAAGTCCAGTTTCCACTGCCTCTTTGCTGTCACACTTTGGAAGTATTTTCCACCAAGGACTGTAGCTTTGAATGGAGTATGGATGGTATTTCTTCAAAATTTGGGCTTACTGCTGACTGAGAAATTTTAATTTAGAATTGGGGTAATCAGTTGCCCTTTCAGCCTTTGCCATAAGCAGAAGACACCTTTTTACAGGTTTGTTGCACTGGTTTCTCTTTCTGAATAGGGGGTGATCAGTGGCTTTTCTTTTTTTCTAGTCTTGATATAATCGAATCCTGCAGTGATCTGAGGATCACCTACTACTGCTTTGTACCTCAAACATCTTAAAAAATAAAACTAATATTAATATAAACCACACCTAATGAACTGCCTACTCCAAGCCCATAAAGTACTGTAATATTCTGCTGTCTACAGCTTGAGAAAAACTCACAGCACCTGAGAATAATGACTTAAATTTCTACACCAACATTTCGTTTATTCTCAAGAAAGCAGTCTAGTGCTGCAGAGCTCTTCCAAAATGTTGCTCTAGTGTCTAGCCTAGTATTATGCAAAAGTCTAGTGTTCTGCAAATATATACTATAATGGCACAGAAGTTACCACTCCACAATCAGAAAGTAATCTGTCCACTCTTAAATTTTCTGTCCAGCAACAGTCTTTTGTAGCCTAGATAATTTAAGGTTTAGCTACACTATAGCGTTACCATAAATTATAAAACTGTTTCTGTGTGTATAGATTTCATTTGGTTTAAGAGTCTAGTTGAGATGGTAAAATTGGTGTGTACCTATCTTATAATAAAGTGGTACAGAAAACGGTATCACTTGAAGGTAATTCACATTTCAGCTATGTAAAATGGCTTCTGGAAGCATCTGTTAATCCCTCTTGACTAGATCTAAACAAGACTAAGTAGGGTCCTGGATTTGGAGTCTCAGTTAGGTGACATGAATTCAAGTTTTCCATTTCTTTGCTTTAACTTGCCTTTGACAATTGCTGTTTTCTCCTACTTCCATTCATATTGAATAACTAATAACAGAAGTTCTTCAGCTGATCTAGTGAGAACCTATCATTCTGACCCATATTTATCTCCTTCTGGGTCTTCATGAAAGGTCAGCCTAAAATGATGTGAATTACACAAAGTGGGCAGAAGAGCCTACTTGAATATCACCTCCTATTTGCAAGCCAGTGAGGTTATTGAGGATTGCTTTCAAAAATCTGCCTCTGACTGTACTGATGGAAGAACAACAGACTTCATTGTTCTGACACCCAGTCAAAACCCAGATCTGCCTGCATTTCTGACAGTCCTTGGCAAGACTGGGTAATTTACTAATAATTTACTTATCAAAGCAACTTACTTTATGTCACTCACTAATGGCCATTTGCAGTACTTATACTGTGTTTACAAATATATTTTTTCTAATGGTTTTTGCTTAGGAACTTATGTTCCTGAGAATCAAATATCTTATAGATATCTTATTAATCATAGATTCTGGTATTGTTAGCACTTCACTAAAAACATGGAAAAATTCACAGACAACATCTTTTTACTTCTTTAGGTTAAGTTGTAAAGGAATTATTCAGCAGTGAATGACATTATCTGTGAAGGTGACCTCAGAAATTCTTTAAGGAAAAAGCATTGTCTTTGGGTCTGAAAACAGCACAAGTAATGCATTTTATTTAGACTCCATTTTGCTTGAACAATGAGGTCATGAGCTGTATCTTTTTTCTCTTTTATAACCCATACAACAACATGGCAAATTTGACTACTACTTTATTGTAATGAATGTGATATATAGAACCAGTTTATATAAACTAATGTAAACAAATAGAAGCGTCACTGTGACACACAAAAGGTACCACAAATGCAGAATTTCTCCAGAAAGAAAGAAAAGAAAGACTGGAAGGAGAAAACCTACTTGGATTCTCTGTCAGGGAAAGAATGGAGCATGACTTCATGCCTTAATACCCTGAGAATTATACAAAGCAATCCTCGCCTACACAAAGGTGAGGATTGCTGAGAGAACTCTGGAAGTAGGCTTGAGCAGGGGTTTATGCTTATTGAACAGACACCAGAGAATCTATTCCCCAGGCAAAGTTCTCTCTCTTCCTCCTTCTCCCCTCCTGGATTCTCTGATGTCTGAGAGAGAGCAATTTATGATACGGTTCTAAAAATCAACAAGCACAAATTTGTTGGAAACCTGGCTTCATTGGTTTTGTTCAGAAAATTTCTTGCCGTTGCTTTGGAACTGTTATGGGTTTTCTTTGTTGTGTTGTTTTGTTGGGGTTTTTTTAATTAAAATTGATACTGAAATTTCTGCCCATGTTATTGCCAAATTTATTCAGAAGCAGAAGCATCTGCAAACAAATCTATAACCCTCTGTGGAATTAGCAGTCATTTGATCAGTCCTGGAGTAACATGCTTGCTAGTTGAAATTTTGGATGAACGGAGGATGTTTTCCTCAAATTACTTTTCTCTCTCCATTAAACCAAGTTCAGACATCTAGCCTTTGATTTAGACTCACTAGCCCTACAACCCAAAAATGAAAGCCAAATTTGCTGATGCAACTGGAAGTATAGTGATTGAGAAAGATGGAAATTCAAATTTGATAGCAAGTTTCTTTTTCTTGTAGCATATGTGTATGTCAAGAAAACTTGTATTTATTACAGAAGTTTAGAGGAAATAGATAAGGCTGTATGACTTTCTTTTCTTGGTTTCTAAGAATTCAGCTGTTTAGCCTTGTATATAAGCAGACTGCTAACCATTAATTTATCACAAAATCCAAGAGGGAAGGTTTATTCCTGTGACAAAATTTATTCCCTTTTCTGTTCTTTTATTTCAGAGGATTTCAAAATAAATAGATGCTCTTCAAAGACTGCAGCCAAACAATTATTGTATTTTAACAAGCTTGTTAGTTTATTGACTTCTGTTGAAGTGGGCTTCTCAGTTATTATATTCCATTTGCAGAATATTATTTTTTGAAGACTGATAAGGTGATTAGTGTCATATTAGAGCATTTTCAATGCTATAGTTACGGGTTTGCCAGCATTTACTTTTCATATCCCTTTGGTTAAATTGCTTTTTGTAATTTAGCTATTAAAAAACTTTTCACTGCTGGTCCTTGAGTCTGTCTTTCAACAGTTTAGTTTAAAATTATTTTTGTAAGTTTCATTAAGGATAAAAGAACTTGTACATTTTTTTTGCAATTTTTTATATAACCAAGTAACAGTTTTGATTAAAGCCACACTTCAAACAGCATTTTAAAGGAATAAACAATATTTTGTAGGAAAATATCTAATGTGCATGATAAGGATTTGTCCACTTCATGTAATAAGGGACATAATTTGTCTTTTCCTTTGGATGTATCATGGGAAACTTGTAGCTTGAGGTAACTTATAAATTGCCAACATCATTATGGTAAAGGCCAATATATAGTTAATGAGGCTTCAGACAAGTTGAAAGCCTTCAAAACATACACAAGAATAGGCTAACTTACCTTTGGTAGTGCATCTAATCTAAAATGACACAATTTCAGTTCCTGACAAACATATTTACAGTTTCTCAACTATCTCCAGGCAAGAAGAAAAATTTCTATATAGTATAGCTGCCTCTCATTCTCATCAAAAGCAAAGGCACTGATTTTTCAATGCAACTACTCTTCCGTTTATATTCATACATACATTCACTGGTATTCACATCAAAGGGATAAGGGCCCACTCTCCTTGGTTGGCCTGCAGTACTGAAGCAGTAGTTCCCACGCAGCTGAGTCAACTATCACATTCATCACAACTGAGCAACCATCTGCCCGGATGTAAACCAGTGTTTTTACTGTAGACTAAATGATATACAGAAAATGGGCTAGTTCTTAAAACACAGTTTGAATGCATTTCACTCAGTCATCTTTCATGTTGTTCTATGAAATTGAACAAGCGTAGTGATCCTCTACTACCTGTTGAATTTTTGCTCCTGAAAAGTGGAGGCTAGAGGTTTGATAGATAGCAAAACAATTATTTCTGGTTAGAATTAATGTAATGAGGGTCCAGAGACTAAGAAATATGCATTATTTAAGTGCATAGGTACTGGCTATGTGGTATGGAGGGTGGAGGATGGAGAGGTACAAACAGGACCATTGGGTTTGTTAAATGTTTTTTCAGAGACTAGGTTTTGTTGTTTTCTTGGGGTTGGGTTTTTTTTTTTCAGAATGGATTGTAGCTTCTTCATCTATGAGACTGACTACCTCTTTCAGATCTTTCTGTGAGCATCCTTGTTGCCTCTTTGTGAGCAGTTACGTTTTCATCATGTCATCCTCTTAGATGAATCAGGGTCACTCAAGGGTAGAGGACATATAAAAGAGGTGTTGACAAGGGTTAGCAGAGCAGAGTATTAAATCAGAGAAATGATGAACAGAGCAGTAAACAGTAAAAGCTAATAAGAGAGCACTGGAAGCATGGAAACTACTATGGCCTTTGGACATAGAAGTAAGGCTGCTGTAGTTTTGAGGCCATCTCTTCTCTCAGAGGGTGAGCTTAAGGAAGACACAATTACATTCTTGACTTTGGGGTTAACTAATGACTTAAACAGCAGCAAATGTAGCTTCTTAACAAAAGTTGATTTGTTTTTTTCTCTAAGGCGGCATGAGTCCTTTATCTTTGTCCAAAGTATTCTTAAGGTCTGAATGATATGTTTCTCTGTTTTGTTACTTTCAACAGCTTAATAATTTAGTGAGTGAAATCATCAATCTGGGAGATTAGGATTTAATTCTGCTTCAGAGCAGGATTTAATGAGTTTGCAACTTAGCAAAAATCTTCTTACAGTCCATGCCTACAGCTCTGGCTGTCGAGCTCCAAGAAAACAACATGGACAGCTTCCCGGAATGTTGGTGGCCAGAGCGAATGAATTCATTCAAGTCTCAGAGGTGACAAATATCTCTTAGTCCATGTTTTACACTCCAGCTGCAGAGCACTCACCACATATATTATTTCAGTAGTGTTATCTAACAGCAAATACCTTCTGAGCATTCATTAAATTAGTAGTGCAAACAAATTCTACAGATGTCTCCAAAGTGAAATTTAATTCCAGGCAGCGGAAAATCTGAGCAAGAGAAATTTAAATATAGACCTATACTACCTAGAGTTTTTCCTATGTCTGTTGTTGTTTGGTTTAAAGAGTTAGATGAATTTCCATATAGTTTTATGACATAATACACTGTAATAATCATTCAAAATTCAAACACTTTTACGTTTAATGACCCACTGAATATATATAGCTATTCATTTTCTAAGCTATACCCCTTTCCAGGATGGATGTGCATCAGTTGTTCTGTGCCTGATCAGAAACCCACTGATACAAAAGTAGCCAAATGTTTCTGCCCCACAAAATTGTGCACGTTGACCTAATTATTGCATTTATTCATCAGGGAAGTATGATGCAAATGACAACAAAATTGGCTTATCTCCTTTCTCTGCATGGGAAGGCTGTCGAGTCCTAATGAACAGGAGTTTGAAGCCCCCTAATCTTTGCCATGTTTGTTACCATTCTTTTGCAGGACACCATGATGAGCTGAGATTGTTGAAGGATAGCTGTGCCTCCAGTATAAGTGGTATCTGCTACAGAAAATGTCACTGCAACTGCTAAGCTATGATTTACAGTATAGATGCGCCTAGGAACAAGCTGTTCCTGAATCTTCTTTCACTGTCCTCCCAGCCATTCTTTGTATCGGAGAAACTTCTGTCACCTCTTGACTTTGCTTAGACTGGATCCCAAACTGTTTTATCCTCTATGTTGCAATTCTGCCATAGGTATAATGTCAGAACCAGAACCCCCAGAAACAGTTTATGATGATAGAGTCATCTTCCCTACCTAAGAAAAGCTATTAAAGTTTTGACACCTTTTGAATTTTGTAATTTTTCCTTGCACATGGATGTCTTTTTATCATGTCCAGATTTCATTCTCATTGTCCAGTGATGTGTTTTTAAGGTGGGATTAATTTCAGAACCCTAAATTAGGTAGACAAGATCTTTTTCTCTACTCCTCCAAAGGTGTTTTCTTCTTTTCTTTGCCCACAGGCATGGATTTAGGAGGAGTACACCTCCAGAACCTTAAAATTTTAACACAAGTTATTTGCCTAAGTCAGACAGATTTTAATCCATTCTTTTAATTATTTTCTCTTCCTTTTTTCCTTTCTCTAATAATGGCCTCTCAGGTGCATAGGCTCAACCAGCTGAAAAAGAACATTGATAAGTATGTATAATATAACTTTCCCATTTTTCATGATGGCCATCAATAGCCAATAGCTTTTATTTTCTGGAAGACTAATGTCTTCCATGCAGCCCACTCATAATCAGTAACAGATTAAATGAGTAACAGATTTACTTTTAAAAGTAAAAGAAAAAAAAATAAACAACCCAAACCACAAACCAAAACCCACACCACTACCCTCCCGCCCCTCCCCCCCTCCCCCAATATTCGTATCTTTAAAACGTGTTCTTTAACTACCCAGTGTAGCGAGTACCAACATGTAGGTAAAAACACTGAAGTAGTGTTCAAGTGCTGTGCATCCCTCATCAGCTTTTCCCAAACAGATCCTGTGAAGCTACTTACCATAAAGCTTGGGTTTGCCAGTGTCATACATGCCAGTCAAGCTCATTCAGTCACTAGCCATAAAAGATTAATTAATATTTGCAGTTTTGGTCATGCTACAGGTATAAATCTGACAACTGCTTTCAGGAAGAGAAGAAACACTTAACAGGTGCAGCTGTAGATATTGCATAGGCACTAAACAATACTGTTATTTGGAGAAGAGCTATTTTTTGGAAATGATTGTGGCTGGTATACTATGGCACTACTTCAGTCTTTTAAGATCCTGTTTATATGCTAAGCTCTACAAAAGAGAAGTAGTGCCTAGGAGTCATAAAATGTGTTTCATATTTGCATGCTGTTTGACTATTTTTGCTTCTGCATTTCAAGAAGATTAATCTCCAAGAAATATATCATACCCGCATTTTTTTTTTGGTGCTGTTATACTACACATGAAAACTAACTGTGAACTTTATTAACGTTCACATTTCAAAAGGAAATAAATAACAATGACCATTATAACTGCTCGTTTCCAGGAGACTTTGGAAGCCAAACAATAACAGATTACTTTATTAATCATAGAATCAATCACGGAATGGTTTGGGTTGGAAGGGACATTAAAGGTCATCTAGTTCCACCCCACCTTCCATAGGCAGGGACATATTCCACTAGACCAGGTTGCTCAAAGCATCGTCCAACGTGGCCTTGAACACTGCCAGGGATGGGGCAGTCACAACTTCTCTGAGTGAGCAACATGTGCCAGTGCTTCACCACCCTCACAGAACCTTGTCGTATGACTGCATGACCTTGTAAAAAGTCCCTCTCCAGCTTTTTGTGTAGGACCCCTTTAGGTACTGGAAGGCTGTTTTAAGGTCTTCATTCTTTCCCAGGTTGAATAAGCCCAACTCTCTCTGTCTTCATAAGAGAGGCGCTCCAGCCCTCTGATCAACTTTGTGGCTCTACTCTTGGACTCACTTCAACAGGTTCATAACCTTTTTTATATTGGGGACCCCCAGAGCTAAACACGGTAACTCCAGGTGCGGTCTCATGAGAGTGGAGCAGGGGAGCAGAGGAGCACCTCCCTTGACCCGCTGGTCATGCTTCTTTTGATGCAGCCCAGGATGAGTTTTCTGGCTTACAATTGTTGGGTCATGTAGATCTTCTCATCAGACAACACCCCCACGTCTTTCTCCACCAAATTTGTCAGTCAGACTTTACCCTTAGTGAAGTGATATTGGCTGTCACCAAGCACATCCTGATTTTCCATGTGTGTAGGGCAGTTTTCAGGAGGATTTGCTCCATGACCTTGCTGCTCTTCCCCTTCTCTGACAGATGGACCTCATCAGCCCCTAGTAGACTAGGTTTCTCAAAGCGAGTCCCATTGCCTAAGTAGCTGAACCCCTGGCTGTGATACCAGTCCTGTAACCATTCGTTGATTCACTGGATTTGCCTGGTTCTTTCAAACCCCTTCCTTTTGACCAGGAGAATTGATGAAAAAAATACCTGCTCTCCATAGTCTTTTACTGCCACTCCCAGGGCTCTGTAATCCTTCCTGATACTCCCCAGACTGCTCCTGTCTGTGTTACTGATGCCCCCATGCATAACAGCAGTGGGTAATAGTGGACTGTATGAGGCTTGGTAGTCAATCAGTGACGTCCCTGATACGAGCCTCTGGAAAGCAGCACGCTTTTTTAGAAGGCACATAAGATTGGCAAATGGGTGCCTCTGTACCTTCCAGAGTTCCCCACTACTATCACTTATCACATTTTTGTAGGTGCCGTGGTTGTTATACAGGGAGCAGATTGGGCTCCAGTGTCTCTCCTGATGTCACGGGTCTTTCTTCTTCAGTCTGCAAAGCGGTGAAGCGACTCTGCAAGGGCACCTCAGTGTCCAGTGGAAGTCTCTTCCTACTGCAGGTCCTTGCTATTGCAAGCTTCCAATCTTCTGCAGCACTGGCCCCCCTCACTTCTGTTTGTGTCATTGGGGGAGTTTTTGGCTGTTTGGCGCTGGACTGTGGATTTGCTGCAATCTGCACTTGGAATCAGATGTGCAACTCCTTCTCAGCCTTCCTGATGTTACACAGCCTCTTCACCACCTCCTACAGCTCAGCTACTGGCATCAGGTCCTCCACCTGGGCGCACCATCTGCAGGTAGGCCTGTTGCAGTGTTATATTTAATGTTACAATGCTCTTGGAACGTAACACAGCCCTACAGAATCTTAACTCTAAAATCTCTCATTTTCCCAGGTGTAGGGTTGGAAGAATAAAATCCCCCCAAAAATAGTAGGTAAGAAATTCATTTGGCATTGGGGAGATCAAAGTTCAAGTCTCAGTTCCACTACTACTTAAATATTTGAATTAAATTGAAAGAATCCAACAGAAAAATCAGTACTGTTTACCTGTTTTTGCTGGAATTGTTTGAATGCAAGCCTGCATATCAAGTTCTCTAGCTTCTGAGACTGTTTAAAGGGACTGTTTGAGGGCTGACTTTACTTTTTGTTGAAAAGTCACTGGTTCATCATGGAGCTGGATGGGAAATTTTTCAGATTTCTCAAGAAGTTTCACTTAATTTAAAGTGGTTTATTTCCCAGACTTACGTTGTGGATCCTCGATTAGTCTAATTCAGGATTTGGATTTTATATATGAATATTCCTCTATCTCTCATGTCAGAAAACTCTGCTTCAGGTGCTTTGAAACCAGAATTTCTTTAAAGTGGGAAAGACATTTCTGTATTTTGGATGAAGAAAGAAAGAGTATGCACTGAGATATGCCTTTTCACATGAAAGCTTCCCTAAATCATAACAGCTATGATATTAAAGATTTTTTTTCATCAGTTAAATCAATTATATGTGCATAACAGTCCAAAAAGCTTTAGAATTTCTGTTACGACTTTCGACTGTTTTCTGCCTACACTTCCTTGGTTTGCATTTGATTACAAATCTATTTCCTCCAATAAGAAATAATTACCTTTCCTCATAAGGAATGTTCTGCAGTGCAAAGATGCTGTTGCATATCAATGTGGATTTGGTAGGGTGTTTTTGCAGAGATTATGAATTATCTCATATTCATGAAAGCAATTTATCTTGTAAATTGCCATCAAACAGGATTTGATTGCGGTTGTGTTACAGCTACATAATGCCTATGTAAAACAAATGTGTTAACTACAAATTCTCCATGTTTCAAGGAAAACAACAAAGCTGCATTAGAAATTTGACCAATGATCTGTTCTAACAATTTGCTACTTTGTCTTTGGCAATTAACCAGTGTCAGATACCATAATTACATTATAATCTGTTTATAAAACATTTTTTCAACTCTGAATGTTTAACAATGCAAAGTGGAAAGATTTATATGCATAATAACATAATCCTAATTATATTATTATAAAAGTTCATGTTTAGATTCAATCAGTCATTTTTTTAATCCTGCTAAACACTTAGCATTACAGCATTGGGTTCCACTAGTTATACTAAAAGTAAAAAAATAATAACCATGTATTAAATTATTCAACATTTAATTTTGTTGAAAGTCAGCTTCTTTCATATTGTAGGAGACTGGAAGGATCTGACTGAGACCATTTTTTTGAATGCTGGCATTATAAAATATATTTTTAAGAAAAAAAAGTAAAGATTACTAGCTAGTAAAGGTTAGATACTAGTCTTAAAATGCAAAGCACTACATATTGTACAGCTTGTTCACATGGTGTCTGATTTATTAACAAAAGGATGCACAATGTTGTTCCAGGTACCTCACCTTCAACAATGTATAGAGATGAAAGGCAATGAAAGTACTGTTTTTACAGTGTAAAATTCTACAGAAGAGTAGAGACACAACATAATTCTATGGATATTTTACTTCAAGCAAATCCTACTCTCTTGAATTTTTTTATTATTTTATACTAGAGGTAGAGGGAGTGATAGGTTATAAAGGAGAACTTAGAAACACTGCTATGTCATGTTAGGATCGTGCTAGGGAAGGGCAAGCTCAATGACAGATGAAGCTTGGAAGGGGTATCAAGGGCACAAAAAGAGTTTCAGCTGCTTTATTAGTAGTAGAAAGCTGAACAAGGAAAACGTAGGCTCTTTGCTGAATAGGTTAGGTGATTTAGTGGCAGTGAACACAGACAAGGCAGAAGTGTTCAAAACATTCTTTGCATCAGTCTTTGTCAATGAAACCTCTTTGCCCAGGCCTTTAGAGAAGTGGTTCCAAGAGAAGAATGACCAGCAGTAGGTGGGAGTCAATTCCACAGTTGTTTGGTAGTACTTGATCTACACAGGTCATAGAATCGTAGAATCATAGAATCATAGGATCATAGAACAGTTAGAGTTGGAAAGGACCTTAAGATCATCTAGTTCCAACCCTCTTGCCGTGGGCAGGGACACCTCGCACTAAACCATGTCGCCCAAGTCTCTGTCCAACCTGGCCTTGAACACTGCCAGGGATGGAGCATTCACAACTTCCTTGGGCAACCCATTCCAGTGCCTCACCACCCTCACTGTAAAGAACTTCTTCCTTACATCAAGCCTAAACTTCCCCTGTTTAAGCTTGAACCCATTACCCCTTGTTCTACCGCTACAGTCCCTAAGGAAGAGTCCCTCCCCAGCATCTTTATAGGCCCCCTTCAGATACTGAAAGGCTGCTGTGAGGTCTCCACACAGCCTTCTCTTCTCCAGACTGAACAGCCCCAACTCTCTCAGCCTGTCTTCATATGGGAGGTGCTCCAGCCTCCTTAACATCCTCGTGGCCCTCCTCTGGACTTGCTCCGACAGTTCCATGTCCCTTTTATGTTGAGGACACCAGAACTGTACACAATACTCCAAGTGAGGTCTCACAAGAGCAGAGTAGAGGGGCAGGATCACCCCCTTCAACCTGCTGGTCACGCTTCTTTTGATGCAGCCCAGGATGCGGTTGGCTTTCTGGGCTGCAAGCGCACACTGCTGGCTCATGTTCAGGGGGTTCTCATCAACCAACACCTCCAAGTCCTTCTCTGCAGGGCTGCTCTGAATCTCTTCTCTGCACAACCTGTAGCTGTGCCTGGGATTGTCCCAACCCAGGTGTAGGACCTTGCACTTGGCTTGGTTAAACTTCATAAGGTTGATAACGTCCCACCTCACAAGCGTGTCAAAGTCCCTCTGGATGGCATCTCTTCCCTCCAGCATATCAACCGAACCACACAGCTTGGTGTCATCGGCAAACTTGCTGAGGGCGCACTCAATCCCACTGTCCATGTTGCCTACAAAGATGTTGAACAAGATTGGTCCCAACACCGATCCCTGAGGGACACCACTCATTACTGGTTTCCAACTGGACACTGAGCCGTTGACCACAACTCTTTGCGTGCTGCCACCCAGCCAATTCTTTATCCACTGAGTGGTCCATCCATCAAATCGATGTCTCTCCAATTTAGAGACAAGGACGTCATGCAGGACAGTGTTGAACACTTTGCACAAGTCCAGGTAGATGACGTCAACTGCTCTGCCGCTGTCCATCACTTCCATAGCCCCATCATGGAAGGCCACTGAATTGGTCAGGCAGGATTTCCCCTTAGTGAAACCATGTTGGCTGTCACCAACCACCTCGTTGTTTTTCATGTGCCTTAGCATGCTTTCCAGGAGAATCTGCTCCAAGATTTTGCCAGGCACAGAGGTGAGACTGACTGGTCTGTAGTTCCCCGTGTCTTCCACCTTCCCCTTCTTGAAAATGGGGGTTATATTACCCTTCTTCCAGTCATCGGGAACTTCGCCTGACTGCCATGATTTTTCAAAGATGATGGACAGTAGCTTAGCAACTTCATTTGCGATCTCCTTCAGGACCTGCACATGGATTTCATCAGGTCTCATGGACTTGTGCATGTTCAGGTTCTTACGATGGTCTCGAACCCAATCCTCTCCTACAGTGGGCCTAAGGTCTTTATTCTCACAGTCGCTGCATCTGCTTTCCAAGACTTGGGTAGTGTGGTCAAAGTATTTGCTGCTGAAAACTGGCATGGGATCTGACAAGCTGCGTGCAAAGGTGATCAGAGAATTTGTTGAAGTCTTTACAAAGCCCTTCTCCATCATATTTAAAATGTCATGGAGACTAGGAAAGGACTTCAACAATTAGAAAAAGGGAAATGTTCAAAAACCCATCTTGAAAAAGGCCACGAGTAAACCAGGGGAGATAAAGCCCAGCTAGCCTCACCTTGATCTTGGAGCACTGAAGGAGAAGAAGGTGTTTGGAAACAGTCAGCATAACTTTACAAAAGGTAAATCATGTTGACCAACCTGTTTGGCCCTGAAGATCAAATGACTGGATTTGTGGGTGAGGGGAGGTCCACAGATGTAATTCAAAGGGCAGAGTTTTGGTCATGGTCTGCCACAATATTCTTGTATCCAAACTGGGATATTAGTTTCTATGAGTAGATAAATACATGGGTAAAAAATGGATTGAATGATCAAACTTGATTAATAATGGAGTTTAGTCAACCTGCAGGCTGATGAGTACCACAGGGGTCTTATTTTGGGATCTGTCTTGGTTAACGTCTTTATTAATGATGTGGAGAAGGCAATGATATATAGTCTTGGTCAAGTCTGCAGCTGACACCAAACTAGTTTACTTGAGGCAAAGGGGCCTAGACAAGCTGGACGAAGGAGGAATGAGAACCTTGTGAAATTCAACAAGGAAAATTGAAATTCCTGCACCCAGGAAGGAAAAATCCTTGCAATGATACAGACTGGGGACTGATGGTGAGGAGGAGCCCTGCAGGAAAGGTCTTGGCAAACAGAAAATTGAGGATGAGCCAGCAGCAGCCTGGCAATAGGAAAAAACCCAACCACCTGGACCGTGTGAGGAGGAACACAAAGAAAGTGTCAGAGTACCACGGGATCTGGAGGCTTCTTCAGGGTCAGGGCACCGGGAATGAAAGTCATTGAGTCTGGATCAGAATCACCTTGCTGAGAATCATCTTTTTGTTTTTTTAAGAGAAGAGAGATACAAGAAGTATTAAAACCATATCCCGCATCCAACAGAATCCAGTTTGCCATTCTCATTTGATATCACATAAAATGCTGAACGATCTTACAAGCATCCCTGTTTATCTTCAGTAAGCAGGGATGACAAAAATATTTCAGAAATAATTTGAAGATTAATTTGAAGAAGACTTTCAAGTTTTTTTTGCACTATTATGTCAAATCTAAAACTAATCTGACTCAGTTTAAGGTATTGCATATCTTGGTCATTATTTGTTTGCTAAAGAAATGTTGTAACAATATCATAATGACAGTTGCATAGTTTCACCTTCATGTTTTGCCTTGGTTTTGTTCTATTTTGAACTCTAAAGCTTCGAAGGTCTGCTGTGCCTCTTTTTTCATATATTCTCCCAATGTTGAAATACTGTATTACCCAAAATCTGTAAATTAATATATTTGTGTTTTTCTTTTAGTTAAAAGTGTTCAACATCCATTAGATATTCTAATTATTCGGTACAGATTCTGCTTCTGTAATTTGGCTGTAAATTTCTTAAAACAATAAAAACCTCTAGTAAATTAGTGTTAGAAGTTAGAGTTCTTTTTTAAAGGATAAATTTTTTTTTCATATGTACACGGGGTGGAAAAATACTAATGCACCTTCATTATTTTGTATGGGCAGACAAGAAAATTTTTAGACATTGCAGAGTGTCATTCTTTAAGCCCATCTGGTAACTCAGTACTACACAGCCGCTCGCTCACCCTCTACCTTCACTCTGCCTCCCCAGGCAGGATGGGATGGAGAATCAAAAGAATGTAAACCCTATGGCTTGAGGTAAGAGCAGTTTAATAACTAAAGTACAATATAATACTACTACTAATAATGATAATAATAATTATAATGATCATAAGAGAAGTAACAAACGAAGAGACATAAAACTAAAAGGGAAAAAACAATAAACACAAGTGGTGCACAATACAATTGCTCACCAACCTCTGGCCGATACCCAGCAATCATAGGAGGAACTTAATGCAAATTATGAGAGAAAAATATTTTCATTCTTGATGTGTTAGACCTTGATTTATTATCAGACACATTTTGTTGTTTGCAGAAAAGCAGGTTCCTAATTTTTTTCAGCTGAATCCTTATATTACAGTTCTAGTTTTAGCAGACCATATTAAAGAAAAAGATAAAAACAATTATTAATGACTCCAAAATATTTTTAATTTTAGTATTTTGATCTCAGAGGTGTGGCGCTGCAAAGGACCTACTATTTAGAAAAAAGCTTTTTTTTTTTTTTTTAAAGATTAGGTTCAGTGAGGCTACACTGGACATTCAAACTCACTAGCTGTTTTAAAAACTTCTGGTGTGATACTTTTATATGATAAAAGTGTCTAGCTAGCTTTTGATAAATTGTTAAAGTTAGATCATGCATGTTCATGCATCCATGCTAAGTCACTGTATCCGGATCCTATATATACCAGATCTGAGAAATCGGCCTGTTTTGACTTCTAATCAGTACTGTGAAAACAGTAAAAGGGCATTTAATTCTTAATGCAACTTTTTATTAGAATGGTGACTAGAACAAACTAACTTTGTTTGAGGAAAATGGGTGAAATATAGTAAAAATAATGACTTAATACCCCTCCCCCTCATATTTCTTTACTGGGGGGATCTTTTCCCTCCACACTGGTTTTTGCTGCTACTGCTTTGAATGACATCCCAGATTGCAGAAATGGCTTTGAATGGCTTCCCAGATTCTGTCTTCCAATTGTACATAAAAATAGGTTCTTCTTTCCTTTTTTCATCTCTGATGTGCATCTATTTTGTTCCCTCTAATTGGGAATAAACCGACTCAGAAATACCTCAACCAGCGTTTCTCCCATAGGCTGCCTGCTTGCTGTGAAACTCAGACTGCTTTTCTCGTTATGCTTTATGTGGTTTAGCTGTCAGTTCTCACTAGGAAGGGTTCTTCTGTTTCTCTGCTTTCTTCCTATCCTGATACAGTATCCCCTTTTTCCCTTTGCATTGACATTAGTGTTTGCCTGGCACCCATTTTGTTTTAGCTCATGGCTGCTAGAGCAGACATGGGACCAGTGGGAATATGCAGCTGGAGGCAAAAAGACTAATCTTTCCAGTAGCAACCAACAGCTGGATTTCAATGTGAAACACTTTCTTTACCATCTCTCCACTGCACATCAGAAGTTGCTCCTAGTGTAAAATTTCAGTTTTCAGGATGGCATCTCCTCCTCACCTCTGCCCAAGTGAGTGCACCTGACCTGGAGCACAACAGTCAGGACAGAACTATAGCAGCCAGCCTTCCTTCTGCTGCTTATCTAGGTCCTTTTGACAAAATACTGGCCAAAAAGGTTTTTTCATACTTGCCTTAATTTGAAGTAAACAAAGGATTGAAATGGACACCAGATTATTCCCTCAACTGGAAATGATACATTTTGGGAGGTGGGTATTTTTTGTTATGATATTTTCCAGTATCCGGAAGCAGAACATTAATTGCAACTGCTCCAGGATAAAAAAGGATTTCTTCACTTGACTTTGTTAACACTGCCACTGGTTTCTTCTGAGGAGAGTGTACTGCAGGGCATCTGTGTTACAGTTGAGAGTGACTGTCACATCTCTATCCTGTTTCTTACATTGTGTAAAGGCAGGTTGTATTAATGAATATGAGGTAGTCGCAAAGAAATTTATTGGGCACACTCAGAATATTTCTTTTATTTCAGCTGCAGGTAATCACTTTTTTTTTTCTTTCTTTCCATCTGAAAAAAAATATTTTCTGAAAACATCAAAAAGCTTAAAAAAAAAAAAAGTTTAATTCTCAGAGGAGAAAATGGCGACAAGCAATTAATTTGACAAAAATATTGCCTCTTCAAGTGCTAACACAGATAATTGTTGCATCTTAACTCACTATTCTAAATATTTTCTAACTTTCATTTCTTTGTTATTACCTTTTAGCTTTGTACATAAGAAATTCCAATAGGAGCTGAAACTAACATGAAAAAGCTGTTCTTTCAAGATGAGGGAGGATTCTGAGAGGAAGAACAAGGACAAACATGTTTGAATTAAGTGGAAGAGTGGCAGCAGGAACAAATAAGAATTTCAGGTAGTCTGAGAACCAGCCTGTGTTATAGAAGGATGGTTGGCTTTCCAATTTTAAAAAAGAATGATAGCTGTTTATAGGATTTTTGAACTATTTTATGCCAGTTCTATAACAATAACTTATTTTTCAATTTTATTCTGATACTCTCTGAAGGAAATAACCTGAGCCATAGGACACAGTTGGTCGACTTCTTTACACATCTGTCAGTCAGGAGAAACACCACTACATTCTGTCATCTCATAGCTGGAATAAAAGTGGCAGTGATATCCCCTTTCTTGATCCTCTGTCTGGGAGATGAAACATAGTGCCGCTGGTCAGATGAGAGAAACTAGTGATAAACTGCTGGCATGACATCCACAATTGCCAGGTATTTAGAGAAAAAGGTGCTTTATATATGTTTAAAATCCACATCTAAATTACAGCTTTGGAATAATTTGATCAAATCATTGAAATCAGTGAGACTTTCCACCTGTGTATCTGTATAAATTTAGGCCAATCAGCTTGGCTTGTATGACAGAAATCTTGATGGTCTTACAAGCACACTTCCGTTCAGCATTCTATTGATTTCTGCCATGAAGCAACACTTCCCTTACATGGTCCTTAGTGCAGAATGAAGCCTTAATATTTAATGCATTCCTGTGAACACACAGACCTGTCACACCTAATTGGGACTCATACTGGAATTGCATCTTTAAGTGGCTCTCACACTGGATATATACTCTCCATTAGCAACATTACCTGAACTTGAATTTACTTGATTTGGGCTCTGCTTAGAAGAGCTTTGACCCAGCTGGAGAAAGCACACTGTAAATATTATTTAATTTGTTTGGGAACATATTTTTCTGATGAAAACTTGGGGAACTTGTAGAAACAGTGATTGACTCTAATTACTGAGACTGCTAAAAGCACTTATATTTTGAAGAACAGTTTTTTGGCAGACAACATTGAAAGTCCTTTCTCCCTTCATTCCCATGGATATTTTTAGCAGGTACTGCAAACAATTTGTAATTAATCATGAGGAGAAGGATAATACCTGAATTTGTAAATATGTCTTTTGGGAAGAGGTGGATAATTTTTATCTATCCAGTAATTATGAATTATTTGGTAAATTCAGTGTAATTAAATGAAACAGTAAGTTTCATGGTTTTTATTCATACATGGCTAAAGATTGATTTTTCGTATTTATATCCACACATAATAATCTGTGTTTATCTGTAAACTATCAGTTTTCAGGCTCTGAGGCAATTTTTGCGTGTATGTTTTTGCATTTCCTTACACTGTACTTTTATATCAGCTGAAAATGCCATAACCTTGATTTTAAGGTGCATTTCCTACTCCTCTCTCTGCTCGGTAGTGTGTTCATAGTCAGGACAGGCCTTAACATTTTGGACTGTATGCAAAAAAATCTCTGTTTGTCATCTTTAAGCCACTTTGTATGTCAAGGGAGAACAGCTGAATTTCCACAGTTGAGAAGATGACACAGGAGTGGCGCTAATACCGCTACAATATCTGTACTTTCCAGCTCTTCGACAGACTTAATTTTTGATTTAACGGAGGGGCTTAATGACTATGAATCATGGAATACCAAGTGCATTCTCTGTCGCTAGCAAAATTCAAATAATTTCAACACCAGTATTTATGGAAATTATTGCCCTCTCTCTTACAGATCAGATGAACAGATAAGTCTCTTCTTTGGATTTATAATCCCTGAAGCTAACAACAACAGAAGTTTTACAATGAAGAAACTCAGAAATTTAGTTGTTCTGCTGAAGTCAGTAGATCAGATGACACAAAATCTTTCTGACAGATTTCAGCAGAACTTGTAGGAAGCTGGTTTTTATGGCCAAAAAGACAGACTGGCCAATACATGCAAGAGTTTTATGCTTTAAGTTCTAAGGCTTTTTTTCGTGTGTGTGTTTGTTTTGTTTTTTTAGGTTTTAGTTTTGTTTTCTTTTTTTAATTCCTTCTGCTCTCTATTTGTTTCCCTTGGCATTGACAGGAACCATGGAGGAATCAATTGACTATTTTGCATAAGGTATTCCCCTGTCTGAAAGGCAATTGAAAAGATGTAAATTCTCCATTTGTTAAGCAGATGGATCTGTAAATTGGTTTTAGATGTTAGCAGTTGCTAATTTAATGGGACGAGGAGAAAATAAGAAAAAGACCTTAGCAAAAGAAACTAACAAAAAAAAGGAAGGAGTCATGTGGCTCTATCTATGAATTGTAAATGGATGCTTTCTGCACTCTCTGCCACAGTCATTCTCTTTAGTGCTGGCACATTGAAAGACAGCACCAATCCTAGTTCCTAGGTGCATGGTATCCTAGAGATGTGAGATAATAAGATGTTTCCAGAGCCACTTATAGCTGGATCTTTGAACAGGTAGACATACCACAATTATATCTATTTAATCATCTATCCATATATATGTGAATAATCTAAATTAATCTAGCTGCCTCTCTAGATTTCTCAAGATTTTAATTAGGTGTCTTGAATATATATGATATTTTTGAGTCATCATCTACTACAATTTTTGTTTTTCAAGGATTGAAAAGTTTTCCTATTATGGCTAACTTTTCGTCCATAGAAACAAAGTAAAGAATGAGCTCTCCACACTCAACAAAGTGACTCAGTTGTTTTCTCTATTTAATTTTTTTTTCTTTGTTTGTTCAATTTCAAAATCTATGGGTAAGATATAACAACGTTTTATTTTCAGAGTCTGGCAAAAGTGCAATTAAAATATAGTTGCACCTTTAAACAGAAAGGTATTTGAACTCAAATATAAAGGTTGCTGAATATAGAGGATACCCCCTTTTTGAGAATCTGTGATTTAATTTAATCATTGATGAACACATGTGACTAAACAAAACAGAAAAAGCAGCTGCCTAAGCTTCACTTATCCTGATACAGGCAAATTTTTTTAATACATAGTTTCATAATCTGTAAACCTTCTGGAAAAGAAATGAAAATGTATATAAAGAAAAAAATCAACCTTGACTTGTGAGAAAAATTCTATTTTTTAAGATGTAAGAGGAAGGGAAAACTTGTCTATTATGGTATTTTAGAGAAAGAGAGATAAGATAGCTGCTTAAAAATTCTGGCACCCACTGAATCAACAAATTTTACTCTAACTCAAAAACTGTAAAGGATTTTGTCTACTGGAGTTTTTTTCACAGCTAATAATTTAATCTATATTTCAAAGCCTACCTTAAATGAAACCCCTCCACAACCTACAGTTATTATAAATCTATATGACAACATGTCTCAATCCACCCACTAGTAAGAGCTGCTTTTGTCTTTCTTGCCATCCTCACTATTTCTTGCATAGACTGTGGAGAAAGAAAATAATCTCTACCATTAGCAAATGGTCTGAGAATGATGTCTGGTTAGAGAAGTAGATTCCCTGTGTCACTTGTGAAGAGGAGGTACGTGGATTGACAGTGTTACTTCAGTGACAGCAGAGACATTTTTAATTTCTAAGTTTGCCATTATTATCTGTACAAGTACTGTGTGTGAGGGAAGCAATGCTTGCTAGTTCCTTACAGTTTTCATGCCAACATCAACCGTATTTTTGCTTTTGTGTTTGATAAAAGGCAAAACAATATAAAGATTGAGCTATATGAACATTTATATCCCTTATATATTGATATGTAAATGTAGTTTCAAACCTTAATAAAAAAAAAAAATCCCTTGCCTTGTCTGACTCTTTGTTGCTCCTTTCTGCTATGTATGTAATTCAGTGCTTGCTTTTTTATGTGACTTCTGTTGTTACATTAATTTTCTAATTATTAAATGTTTATTTATATTTATGTGTAAATATGTATATTAACAAATTCTAATTATGTTAATTTAACAATAAATTGTTAAACTAGGTTATTGCAATGTAAATATCATTAGACTAATTGTCAGATGTGCTTATGATCTGTTAATTTAATGTGTATTATTGCTTTATTATGTCAGGTTTTGATTCATGCATTGAATTTGTAGCTAGATACCAGCTAGTGAACCATAGGCCATAGTCGTCATTTTCTGTGAAAATATTGGCTATCATCTAATACAAAATTCTGGTAGACTCCCACAATTCTTAGATTTTCTTGTTCTGTTTGTTGACACAATTGTTGTATGTTTTGTCAAGCTGTTCCGATCTGGATTTTTGCTCAATTATTAAGACAGAAATTTCAGGCAACTTCTACTACTCAAAATCCTTTAACTTTACTTCACAAATCCTCTGATTTGCTTATAAACTCCTGCTCTCCATAATCTATCCGTATTGCTTTTCCCTCCTCTATCATATTCACTTCTAGTTTCTCACCTACATATTTATTTCCATAAAGAGCCATACTTACTAAGAATAATAACGAAAACTTTTCTCACCTTTATTACTGTATCTATAGAAACTCACTTGAGAAGGGTGTTATTTCTTTATTTGTCATTTCTTTGCTTACACTTTCTTCTCTTTTTCTTTCCCCCACAACTTCTATGCATATTTACATATGTTATGCTTAGTTGGATCTTTAATTAGTACCCTTCTCAAATTCAAAATTCAGTATTCCCTCATCCATCAGTAATATCCATAACCTACAATTTACAAACTTTGCATAATTTTCACAATTCTTGAATTTGTTACCTTTGACTCACTTCTCTGTCTAGGGTGTCAGGATACACTACAGTCATTAACAATTTTATTACTTGGACCTGCCATTTGTCTTTCATATTCCTGCTCGCAAACCTGTCCTACACTTTCCCTGTGCATCCCTTCTCACTTCATGTTCATGCAAAGTATCTTCACATGAGTGGACTCTAGTGCTTATCCCTCTGTTTCTGGGTTCTGTTCTCTACTTTCCTTCCCCAAATTCTCTTTGCAGGATGTACTTGTTTCTGAGTTCTTTCAACTGTTCATTACTTCAAACTTAATATTGCAGTTTCGATTAAACTTGTCTATTTTCCCAGCTATAGTGTTGTTTTGGGTTTTTTTAGCAACTATTTGCCTGCAATCTGGACACAATCCATCCTACTACTGACCACTGAATTAAACAACAAATCATGATTTGGCATGAGCTGAGCTGAGATACCTTTATGCCTGGAATTAGTGGTAGGAGAAGGGTTTAAGCACATCTCACTACTGCCACCTGAGAAATGCTAATATTTCAGAATAAAATACCCTTTATTCTGTCTAGACACACCTTAAACAGTAAACATAATATATTTCTGTCATTTCTCAGTGTCTTCTTCTCTGAACTAAGCAATTCTAAATTTGTCAGTCCCTGTCAATTGTCCTTTCCCTTTATCATCCCACTTGCCATATGCTAAATTTTCTCCATCTTACCTAACTGGCTCTAGGTTTTTTTTGAAACTAGAATTTTCTAATTTGCTGTCAAAGCATTCCATACAGCAAGGACAGTTTCTGGGTCCATACAGATCTAGAATAACCCAGAATAAAACAGAATGTCTCCAAAGTTGCAACATTATATGTCACAGGGGAATTTGACCCTCAGCAACAGTAGCTGTTTCTTTACTTAGAGATAACCCTGTAAGCGTATACAGAATGTTTTGTGCGGTGTAGCTAGCTTATTAGCTGTATTCCAACTGCAAGCACAGAACTCAATGTGTGCTAATTTTTCACTTCATTTGGACTGTAGTAGAGATGTACCTTCTATATTACCACATTTCTACTGGAAGAGTAGAAGGCTATTTTGAGCAACTTAGCTCTTCTAAATTATTTTCTAAGCATCACATCAGATTTGTCAGTGATTATAGGGTTTCCCATACATTCAATATCTACATTTTTCTTTCACTCTGTCATTCAGTAGAATGTTGCCACAACTGTGAACATTTGCAAACATGGCTGAAAGATGTATTTTAAATTGGCTTTTCACAATTTATTGTCATTTTCAAATTTGCTTTATTTCAGGTCTTGCAAAAGAACAGTGCAAAAATGAGCTCAAATTTCAGAATATGCACTTTTCCAGCAAGCCAATCAAATTGGAAAGTATGTTAAAGTAACTTTGGAGAATGGATAATAGCAAAGCTATAAACAACTGTATGCTCCTGACAGTATTCATAGGATCATAGAATACCAGGCTGGAAGGGACCTCAGGCATCACCTGGTCCAACCTTTCTAGGCAAAGCATGAACTAGACTAGGTGTTCCAGCACCCTGTCTAGCCAAATCTTAGAAGTGTCCAATGTAATTAGATACTTTTAAGAGCCTGTTCTTTACAGAAATGAAGTATCATTAAATCAAAGACACCATCAGCTTCAAAAATAGTGTTGTTGCTTTTTTTTTTTTCCAAAATGAAAATTTTTGGGGAAAAAAAATCTCTACTTTTCACTGATCTCTTCTGTGCCCTCTTGTAGGGCAACCTCCTTGGCTCTCCAGTCTACGGATCAGCTTATGGATGGGAATCATGGAGTCTTGGTTGGTGCGATATTTCCGCCGGTGCACTGTTGTGGTCGTGATTGGCACTTGTTGTTCTTCAGCCTTCAGTAACCCCACAACAGAAGGATCCTCTGAGAGACCAGGCAAGGTGGACAGCTTCTTGATTTCCTCTGTCTCTAAGGCAGCAATACCAAAAGCCCATCAGTACCCTTTTGAGTCTTTGAAGTACCTTCTCCTGAGATAGTCTATACCAAGGATGCATGGGGCCTCTGGACCACTCACCAGTCACAGAATAAGTATTGCTGCACAATACATATTATGCAAAGACTAATGCAACTTTGAAAGCATCATAAAAATACATGTTACACATGAATTTTTAGAAACAATCGTTTGCAATAACTGTCATTTTTACTGAATTAACCCACTATCATGTGGTATTTTACCGAAGTTTCCAGCTGTCACTTGAATGGAATGATTGTGCCCAATGTGTGATACCACACTTAGCAAACCTGTCAATGCCAACACCCGATTCAACACCATATGGTCAACTATCAGTAACTCTGATAATCAATATCAACTCTTTCAAAAGTATCATTTGATTAAATTTCTTGATGAGTGTGACAAATGTTACAGAACCCCCCTTGTCCTGAGGTAGAATTTACCCCTCTTTTCTGTAAATTGATCAGGTGAAAAGTAACGGATACTAGGTTTTCTTAAAATCATATTCAGCTTCTTAAAAGAAGAAAAAAAAGAAGTATCAGGTCAGAGAATATAATAGAAAATTTTATAGTCTTTAATAATTTTATAGTCTTTAGTAATTTTATAAAATTTTATAGTCTATAGTAATTCTATCCACATAGTTTCTACTATGTCTTTTGAGAACAGGTTCCTTCCTTCTATTATGCTCTCAGGTAAGCAAATTTCGGAGTGTTTAGGGTTGCAACAAAACTTCCCTGCAAGGTAAAAATCTAATTTCCCTTATCCTGGGCTCCATTTGAATGTCAGCCTCTATTTTTATCAAGATTTTTCCTGTTTCTACCTGTGTTGTCTTTTTTCCCAAGGTATTTTTTCATATTAGGTTTAAATTAAGCACATAACACCACAATGGCAACATTTTAAATTTTGTTAGGAGGTACCTAATTCACATTAAAATCAGCAAGTTAAGTAAGTAACTGAATATACTGGACAATGTGACAGTTAAACAGATGAAATTGGAAAATGAATCATAAATTACTTGACTAATATTTGTTGATGCTAGGCATAGCAATGCATCAAGATCAGAGATCAGCTTAAACCAGAGTTAAATGTCAAGAGATAAAACAAATTGATACTCAATTATCTAAAGTAGAGTAACACAAGGCTTAAGTTCCAGATTTCCCTTTGAAAAAGGGGAAAAGATAATAGAAATCCCTCATAATTAATCAGGAAACTTTTCAGGATTAGGATACCTGATTTAACAAGTGCTCAGGAAGTGATCTATGAAATCACAGACTGGTAATTTTAATTTAATTAGAAAAAGGGTACTACAACTGTGATAAAGAAAAAAAACATTGGTGGAAACTTAGATAAAGTGTAGTAAGATAATTCAGTGTGGCAAAAGGAAAAATATGCCACTCATCCTTTTGAGTTCTGTGATGTTGTTGATGGGCACTTGTATTTGGCAGGTGAGGTATACTTGCGCTTGCTAAAAATATTGAAACTGTCTCTGCCCAGAGCATGAATGTAATAGAGTACTATAAAGTCACAAATTGTTTGGGGATTGTGAAGAGATACTGATCATTGACTGTTCTCACAGATTGAAAATGAGGCTTTTCTATGAAACTATCAGACAGCTGGTGTAAAGAGTGAGAAGAAATATGTATGCATTTATTTATTTATTTATTTATTTTTCCTAGTACTCTGTTCAACTGTTGTACTCATTGATTAGATCATAGCTCTCCAGATGTAGACAAGATAATTAAATTAAGTAAAAGTTGTTAAACCCAAGGATGTGGACGTTCCGAAGACTCATACAGTTGACAGTTGAGAGGATATGCGTTGGAAAAATATCATTAAAGATTTCAAATACCTAAATATTTCCTCTTCACCAACAATTTGTGGTTAATGTCAGGTGCAGAATATAAAGCAAAACCAGGTCTTCAGCTGGATACCGTCTGCCTGATTTCTGTTCTTATATCTTACTATCCAAAGCATTGAAAAACTATTTTAAAAAATATTTACAGATATATTACAGATTAAATACTAACTTGCAAATGAAATACTACAGCACATTTTCTTAACTATGTAAGAAAATTGTCTCTCTCTCTCAGCTGCTAGGTCTACTTTTAGAAAAATTGTGTTTCTAAACCCAGGGATTTATGAAGCTAAAGTGAACTTTTCAAAGTCTGTTTAATTCGGACTTAACCTGAGAATAAAACACCTAAATCTGAGGTGTTTTAATCTGACATGGAAAGCCATTCTGTAGGATTAGTGTCTGAGATCTTAGTGAGTCCAATTATGATCTGATAGAATTTCATTGTTGCTCGTTTCTGTTTTCTTCCTTTTTCTCCCTTGCTTTGCAACAAAAGACATTTATGTAAGATAAATAGAAGAAGGGATATCTTTACATATTGCGTGTGTGTGTGGATGTGAATAAATGGATATATAGAGTCTCAGGAGAACTGGTTGTATTTCCAGGGAACAACTCAATTACCAGTAGCTCAATGCTATAACTTGATGAAGTTTTATTTTGACCTAGAGAAGCTCTTAAACTTTTAACTAGTTCTAAACCTGCAAGTAGTCCAGTTGGACTTAGTAGGAGCCTTTCAGCCTACAGGATTAATTTTTGGAAAAGTCTTAGATTTACATTGGTTTGGGTGTCTTTCTCTTCTACCTTCTCTACTTTCCAAGGTTTTGCTTTTCTTTCTTCTTTCATTTCCCTCAGTCTTACCCAATATACTTCCTTATGCCTGATAAGTGATTATTTGTAGGTTGGTGAATTGTCTTGAAAAATATACATTTTGCATGAACAACAAAGTAGTTTCACCAATGGAATATATGTTGTCAGTCAAGACAGACACAAATAATCTATAATGTATATTAATATTTTTATTTAGGAAGTAAAGTAATAAATATATACTAATAACCTTGATGGTTTTTTTCTGTGGCATTCTACAGAAAAAGAGCTCCATTTTATGAAGCAAAGTCTTATGGCAATTTCTGTGAGAACTTTTTCTTTTTAAATGGACCTAACTCAAATCTCTTGCTTTTAACTTCTGCCTCCTTCACATTTACATAAAATCAGAACATTTAAAAAGTAGACAACCCTATACTATAAGGAAAGCAAATGTTTTATTATCGTAGCCCTGAGATACATAAATATTTTTGTACATTCCTCTGTTTAGTCCATACTGTATTCATTATTAATGCATAAATTGTCCTGCTAAATCAGAACTTGAACAATTATTAGTGCAAGTCTTAATATATTCTCTGCCTGTTGTTTATTTACTTGATTTTGTTTGATTTTATTCACAAAGTAATTACCCTACTAAGCATCTAATTCTTGCCAAGGCATGCATTATACAGGTCTTCATGATCATGTAAACATTGCGTTAGTGAACACTGTAACATTTGAGATGTTTTTTAGTAGGTCACTATCTGACCTACTGAAAATAAGATCTTCTTGAAACTGGTAATTTCTGTGTTTAATTTGCCTGGCACCATAATGTTTCCACATCATAATTTTTGCTGGAGCATAATTCTCACTGAATAGGAAACATTCTTTTAAATTGAAAGACAGATACAGAATTTGCTGAACAGACTTTTGAGGCCCAAGATCAGGGCAAACATTCAACCCATTGTTTGCAGAGTCAGTGCATTTCCCTTCAAGTTTCTTAAGTTGGGATCAATATACGAGAGAAAATATTATATCATGGAGTATTACAGCTAGAATGATAAGTAAGTCATTTATCAGCTGAAAGACTCATTTATTTATACATTCCTCAGAGAAGCAATTTATTTATTCACCCTTTTTTTTGTCTTTTAATAGTTCATTGTTATTAATTTACTTCTTGTCTTCTGAACTTGCAAGAATTCTTATCCAAAACTATTTTAAGATAAATTTTTTCTTGCAAATTCGTATTAGATATAAACATCATTTAAGAATGGCTGAGAAAATGCAGTGTACTGTAAATTTACGAAATAGATTTCCTATCAACCACTAAACTTTCCAGATGTCTTTGACCCTTATTTCTTGGGGAAAACAACAAAAACAACAACAACAACAACAAAAACCCTCAAGCCTCAAATGTAAAAGTAATTCAGACCAAGTGCAAAGAGGACTGCTGGATCCAAGAAAGAATGTTTATCACTAGAGAGAAGATGTGAATTCTTCCCTTCACTTGTGCTCCTTTGACAAATTAAAGGTTGAAACCGATGGTCTCGAGAGAGAGCTTCAACCGTTCATTCTCAGTTGGATGAGAAGGATAGTGGCCATGACAGGTGATCAGGGAAAAGTGTGTATGCCTAAGAGAAAGAGAATAAGAGGTAGTCCCAGAGGTATACAATGCCATACGATCAAATTATAGTACATTAAAAAGACTCATATACACAAAGTACTTGGAATATATTTACTTCTAAACTACCAAACAATTTTTTCCTCCTTTTCTGTTATTTTTTTGAATCAGAAAATCCAATTCATAACACCCAATACTGCATTTGAGTTGGATTTTTTTTTAACTAATTTATTACATAATTCTGAACATAAATATTGGATTACATGGAAAAGTGTTACAAATGTGATTATGCTTATTCTACAGCACTGAATAAAAAGCATAGTATTGTGGTGAATCAGTTTTATATGTATTTTTTCCTTCTGTTAGTAGCATGAGGCATGTTGCTTTATGATGACTTGTGTAACTAACTGCTAGCAATAGGAAAAAAAGGATCATCAAAATCTCTGTATAAATAAAAGTTTAAAAGCCCTTATAAAAAACCTCCGAAGTATTATAAAGGAGGCTATATTTTACTCAGCATAAATGTAAATGCACTAATCTGTGGAAAAAAACCCCCAGCAATATAATTTTCTTCCTGGGTTTAGACATCATTGACATAATGTCAACATCCAAAATGGACATGCTATAGACTGCACAATTCTGATTATCTTTTAGATGGCTTTGCCTGGTATTGATTGCTGAGCATAGTTCTCAACACCTAACAGTGATTTAAAAGGATAATTCCTGATTAGGTCTGTGAAATATTTATTAATTAATATTATTAGTAGGAGAGGTGTATAGATACCAGTCAAAGCTCAGATGTCTTTCAGTTCTTCCTGGTCAAGATTTCTTCATTTGTGAAAGGAAAACAAGCCCATGTTAGAATATTTTGATCTTATTATTGCTGTTATGGTACCAATGCCACCCAACATGGTTATGGTAGCTCATCCTACCATTAGGTAGTACAAAATATGCATTATCCTCTGTTTGGGTATTTTAAATGTTATTAGGTCAAATGAGTAAGGATAGAGAAAAAATTGAGGTCCTCCTGAGCTCTCTATGTGCTTGTTTTCCACTGTGTTCAGGAGGTTAACCATCTATGTAAACTTAGAACTTGGCCATTGCGGTGGTCTCTTTAGGGCCAAAACTTTTGCATCTTTTGGAGGAGGTGAAAAGGAAAACACTAAGTTGTTTTTTCACTTTCTAATAAATCCCCCAAAGCTCTAAAAGGTTCAGATAGAAGGTTGTATTTTAGTTCTGTATTTATTTCTGGACTTGGCGAAGGCACTTGTCACAGCCCTGAACATTGATCAGAAATGAGCTAAGAAAAGTTGACATCGTGGTGAAATTAAAGTCCTGCCATTTCTTGACAGAAGGTGACATGCAAGCTAATGCATTTCTTTCAGTTTACCTGATGAAATTTGCCCAGACACTGCAAGATTACAACTCACAAGGAAAGTCCAAATTCAAGCTGCTTAAGTGAAAAGAAAAACCTGGAGATGAGCCATATGAGTTATTGTAGGAGCTTTTGTGTTGCCAAAGATGTATTTTCCATCAGCTGATTATATTCAAATGAGTTGTTTCTGCACTGAATCTTTTGTAAGACAGGACAAAGTGCTTTTGGGTCTAGGTGGAGCCTCTGTCTTCTTTTGTCTATGACAGCCTTGGACACTACAGAATGAGAGAAAGCTAAAAGTTGAAGAGACTTCCTCCCTGTATGGGGAAAATAGAGGTCCTGGAGTACTTAACTTTGAATATATATTTAACTTACTAAAACAGTTATTAACACCTTCCTCCTGTTCATTAATGAAGGAATTGTACTGCTAAGAGCTGTACATTATGTGAATCTACTCAAAATCATTATAATAAAAAAGAGTGACTGAAATCTATGATATGAGACATTTGCTTACTTTTACAGAACAAACTGTGGTCTGTCTTATTCTACCAAAGTTGTGGTTATTTACTGTATGCAGATTTATATTTTATATATTCTTTCTTTCTTTTTCTTTCTTTCTCTTTCTTTCTTTCTTTCTTTCTTTCTTTCTTTCTTTCTTTCTTTCTTTCTTTCTCTCTTTCTCTCTTTCTTCCTTCCTTCCTTCCTTCCTTCCTTCCTTCCTTCCTTCCTTCCTTCCTTCCTTCCTTCCTTCCTTCCTTCCTTCCTTCCTTCCTTCCTTCCTTCCTTCCTTCCTTCCTTCCTTCCTTCCTTCCTTCCTTCCTTCCTTCCTTCCTTCCTTCCTTCCTTCCTTCCTTCCTTCCTTCCTTCCACAAATTTGTAAGTCAATCAAGAAGCAATGCTTTCAGTGCATCTTTGATCCAGTAATAGATATGTTTTGTTGTGTATTATCACTTGTACAATTCATTGAGATATCTACCCCTTACAAGGAGTTTAAACTAGGAGTCCCAAAGAACTTATTTAAGTAGCTATTTGCTACAGACATAACTGGCAACAATACAGAAAAACTAGAATTGTTATAATAAACTCTACAAAGGTTAAATAAATAAGCAAGATGATAATTATATTTAACACATATAATATAAGAGTTCATTTCAGTTTTTAAATAATATCTATTTTAAAGTGATGTGAATGATATGTCTAGGCTAATTAAATCTAAATTGGATCCCTGTGGCTAAAGCAAGGACATCCAAGTTTCTTGTCTTATTCTTCATTTCATTAGTCAATACATTAGCACAGAAATGGAAGACAATAAACACAGAAGTAAAAACCCATCAAACTCATTAGCTTTAAAAAAGAAGTAAATTTGTGCATCTAAATCGGTATTACCTTTTATCTAAATATTTTGAACTTGGCTTTATAGAATTATAAATGTGCATCAATATCAAGATATTTAATTAAAAAAGTCTGGAAATATTACATAATGCTTTATGGTCTGGAGAACACACAGTCCAACACCTTTTCTCAGATCACCTAGATCAGTTTGCTTATGACTGTGTCTAATTAGGTTTTGAGTATCTCTAAGGATGGATACTCCACAACCTCTCTGAACAACCTATTCCAGTATTTGGCTGCCCTCACAGGAAAAAAGTGTATCCCAATGTTCAGACAGAACCTCTTATATTTCAGTATGTGCCCATAGCCTCTCGTCCTGGCACTGGGTACCGTATGTCAGAGCCTAGTTCTGTCTTCTTTACGCCTGACATAAGGTATTTATACCCACTAGTAAAATCCTCCTGAGCCTTCTCTTCTCCAGGCTGAACAGTCGCAGGTCTCAGCCTCACTTCACAGGAGGGATGCTCCAGATCCTTCATCATCCAGCGGACCCAGGATGGACACTCTCTAGTATGCTTATACCTCTGTTGTACTGGCGACACAGAAATGGATCCAGCACTCTGGATATATCTCACCACTGCTAAGTAAAGAGGAAGAATCACCTCCCTTGACCTGATGTCAACATTCCTCCTTGTGTAGCCCGGGATACCTCTGGAGCTTCTTATCTGTGTCAAGATCTAAAGGCATAGACAAATGTATTCAGGATCCAGATTTGTCTTGCATTTGACACAGTATTCAGGAGGTCTTAATTTTAATTACCACTAATGACCTCTACAATATTCAGAGATGTTTTTTTCTCTAACCCTAAACTGATCTATATAACTGAAAAATGGCTTGCAATTAATCTGTCTGGCTGCATACATTAGGTGGTCATATGCCTATTCTCCTTGGAAGCTGGAGAGTAAGAATTATGTCCTCCCGTAGGTAAGAACAGGAAATATGTGTGTCAAGATCTTTGTTTTCACAGCGCCTCTTGTATCATTAGACTGAAGTTTCCATATACTATTTTAATAGGGAGGATTATAATTGAAAGGATAGTAAGAAACATTAAGAGTTCATAAAGAGTCCTTTTTCTATCTGGTTCTCAGAGAAGAAATTAACTTCTACAGAAATACCAGGCATATGCAGTGAATACCACTTTTTGCTAGTGTTATGTAATACCAAGTATTCATCTGGTGATTTGGCTGAGAAGAATTCTAGGCTTTTCCCCAACTTGCTCTAGAAACTAAATGAACATGTTCGTCCCAAGACTCTAAGCGTTTTATCTTCAGATTTGACCCAATATTACTAGAGAGAAGTGTGTAAACGCATGATATAATCAAGTATCTGTCAGACCCAATAGTTCTTCATTACGTATTCGAAAATATCATGGTTTCTGTTTCCATCAAAACATTATAATAGCATTTAATTGGAATGTTTATTTTAATAGTTCGTAAAACTGTTTTTAAAAGAGTTTGACAAAGAAGATTTTGTATTTCATTTTACTTTGTTTTATTTTTTTTTTTTTTTTTTATTGACTACATCTGAGCACAAAACTCACTGGCTGACTGTTTTTAAGTATGTAAGATTTTTTAGGCTAGGTCTTGATGTTTTAATTATTCTGCTGAACTTATTTTGGCTTCAAAGACCTAAAATGTTAGTTTATGAAGCTATTATTAGCTTTGCATTATATTTGCTGCAAATATATATAAGTTTAATACCTCTGAGACCAAGACATTTGGTTTTTATTTAGCCTTTCAGGTTTCTACAGATATTTCTTCCCTTTGTTATAGCACTTTCTTGCCAATGCTTTACAAGCAGACAGTTTTCTAAGTATTAAAAAAACTCTAATGTTAATGAAGTATTCTCAAGTTCACCATGCTTGGAAGAACACGTCTGATAAAAATGGTCACACATGACTTCATTGTATTTAGAGATCCAAATTGTGGTTTTGCTAACTCTAGCAGTAAACCCATCAGAAACCTTTTCACTACAGCAGATGTACTATGAAATTGCAGATAGGTAAAAAAGCAAAATGTAGATGATAGATGACATAGGCCCATACTTGTGTTTTCCTCTTTCCGTAGGTCTGAAAATTTTTCCCATTTGAAAATTACTATGACAAAGATGTAAGAATACAATGCAACTGAAACACAATCAATACATTTTTATTTCTATGGAAATTATGCTGTTCCATGGACAGATGACCACAATTAACCAAGTTACCAAGTAGCAGCAAGTTATATTATGTCAGGTGAACAACCTGCTTCATGAAGTAGAACACTCAAATTTTTACATTATAGCAGCTTTTTCTTGGTTACACAGCTCAGTTGACTTAGATGTAAATTGTTATGCTGCTATAACTGGCTTACTACCATCTACATTGAGAAACATGCCACCATTATACTTAACATTGATTTCAGGGAAAGTACTTATGCATATTAGATACTGCTGGCCTTATAATAAGTTGTTCTTCGTAAATTTGAATACTAATTACACTCTCTGAATACTCTTGTGGAAACAAAGATAGTGTGATTGAGATTAGAATACCACCAGCATATGTATCATCACACTGTATAGGGAAGACATAATTCAGTCTTTATTAAGCTGTGAAAGCATTATATGAGGTAAAAAAAAATAAAATCTGATGCAAGAATAAATGTAAAGTTTGTAAATATTTGCTTGCTTCAGAACTTACAGAGAATTTCTATTAAAGCGACTCTTTAAGCTGGTGTCTCAGTAAGTGACCTTCTGCTTGCTAAATACTGCCCCTGCAGAAGCAGGCTCCAACAGCATTCACAGTATTAATTCCAGTTCACCTATGCACACCTGTGTTCCAGTTCACCTTCACTGCAAGTGCTTATGAAAGGGAATATTTGTAGAAAAGCACCATATGCACTTGCAGTTCATTTTTATCTGCAACCTGGGGGGAGATTTGCTGCATCAAATTAAGTGGCAAATCTTATTTAAAACATGTTTCAACAGATGTTGGAACTGGCTTAAAATAAATCTAGACTTAAAATATTTTAAACATAAAATATGTACATATATTACAAAGAACTAGGATTGTATAAATGAAAACACTCCCAGATTTGTATCTTTCATGTTAAAGTCCAAGCCATAAATCAGATGAGAGAAAGCAATTGAACTGATACGGTATCATATATTTCATCAGTTACCAGTGGCTCTTACTACTATGACTATGTCATATTAAGTTATCAAAAGACCCTCTAACAGCCATTAAACACAAGGAATTTCAGTGCACAGAATTTAAATGGTATCATTCCACTCTGGGTTTGTTTTCATCCCTTATGGCTCAGCTTTCATACATGGTCATTGTCCCTGAGTGCTCCAAAATGCTCAGGGAAGCCTCAGGATGGATGACATTCTGATAAACAATAGCACATTGATGCTGCTGCCTAAGCTTACCAACACCCAAGGCAATGACTCCTCTGAACTCACTGACTATGAACTCACTGGCTGAACTCCCATGTCTCAGTACACAACTTCTCTCAAGGGAAATGTGGAATTTCTGCAATATAATGCTGGAAGGTCTGGAAAGCAAAAATGTCAATCAGAGCTGCTGTCTTCTGTCTAGACCATCTACTTTAAGAACAGTCTGTGCTTGACTTTTCCAGATTTCCTCTGTTTTACCCAGAAGGAGAAGCCTGATTAAATTCTACCCTAGTCTTTATTTATGCAAAATGAATATAAAAAGAGAAGAATGAAATGTGATTAATAGAAGAGAAAAAAAAATTTTCATGGTTTTTGACTATTTTGACTAACATTAGTCATTTTGACTGTTTTGACTTTGTATTAGACCAAACATGGGAGTTCACAGCCTGTTTGCAGCCAAAGACAAGGCAATAGACTTGTCTGCCTCAAGGCAGCAGGCAACATTGACAGGGAGAAAAGAAACTGAAAGACAGTATTTTAAAAATTATATTTGAAAATGCTTATTTTATCCTATATAATCCTATGTTTATTATTTTTCTACCCTATGAACATAATCTTCCCATACTGAAGGATATTCAAACTTCACCTGAAAATACTGTTCTGGACCTCTACCTCTTTTGTCAGGGCTCTGAGTACACCAACAAGCTTTGCAAGGTCTTCCCCTTCTGCACAGGTCAGCTCTAATACTCTGCATTTCCTGAAGTCGCAGAAGGCTTGAGATTGGAAGCAACCTCAGGAGGTCATCTGGTCAAACACCCCTGCTCATGTACACTCACCCAGAGAAGGTTGACCAGGAATATGTCCAGCCAGCTTTTGAATATCTCCAAGAATGGACATTCCGCATCCTCTCTGTGCAACCTGTGCCAGTCAACCTCACAGTAAAAAAAAGGAGCCTCCTGTGTTGTGTATTGATTGATCCCTGGGTCAGTATTGATCCCTCAGGTACACCACTAGTTACTGTTCTCTGAGTAGACATGATGCCAATGATTATCTGGTCCTTCTGTGCCCAACCATTCAGTCGATTTTCAGTTCATCTCACTGTTTGTTCATCCAGCCCATACTTCAATAGCTTATCTATGATGATGGTAAACAGTATCAAAAGCCTTACTAAAGACAAGGTAGACAATATCAACTGTCCTCCTCTTGTCTACCAAGTGAACCATGTCATTGCAGATGTTTTTTCCAATGGGTGAAGCCATACTAACTGTTCACCATGACCTTCTTGTCCTTCATGTGTCTGGAAACAGTTCCCAGGGTTATCTGCTCCATTATCTTTGAATGCTGGAGTGATCAAGCTGAGGTTGATCAACCTGTAGTTCCCTAGGTCATCCTTCTTGCCCTTGAGAAGAATTAATGGTGCACTGGAATAGTCACCTTAGTGAAGCTTGTCTAGATGTCTGAGTATTCAAGTATGCCTTTTGTAACCCTCTATGGAAAAAAACCCTGACAAAATGGCCATTCATGAAAAGGGCCAATATGTCCCAACATTTAACTGGTTAGGTTTTTGAAAATTATAGGTGAAATTATATCAAGCACTGTCCCAGCATATAACCAAACAGTCCTATGAGAGATCTGAAACTCAGATCTTTTGTTTAGGTGTCAATTAAAGTATAATGCTTGATTGGCTTGACTCAACAGCAAAGGCTATCTGACTGGCTCTGAAGTGGTATTGCTCTTCTCAATCTAAAGGTAGTCAGACACACTACTGAGGAAAGAGACTATACCCGGCACTTGATTGCAAAGAAGCAGCTGGCGTAACTGTGAATATTCTACATAAGGTACTAAAAGGTCATTGTGATTTATTCCATTTTCATTAAGGGAAAACCCAGAAGCATAAAAGTACAAATAGTTTGCCCAAGGTTGTCTGGCAATTGAAGATCTGGAAATAAAGCTTAAGCCTTCTTAATCTTACAAAAGGTGAAGAAGACAAGATTGGTTTTCTTATAGAGTTCTGTGTGTTGCATCTTCATTGGAACTACTCCTGAAATAACTTTGTTAAAAAATGAAAGTTAGCAATTAGGTATACATATTTTTCCATTTGACAGGTAAGATATAAGAAGAATAGGTTGCACATGTGACAGTTTTACAAAAAGCTCTTCTTAAGTCCAGGTTGGACAGAGCCTTGAGCAACCTAGTCTAGGAGGAGGTGTCCCTGCCCATGGCAGGGGGGTTGGAACTAGAAGATATTCAGGTCCTTTCGAATCCTAACTGTTCTAGAATTGTCTGAGATAGACAAATACAGCCAAAGTACCTGAAAGAAGCTTCCCTTTTTATCACTTCTCTTGTATTTAGAAGCTCAAATTACAGTGAGTTATAATTTGACATCATACAGGAGTCACTGATTTTAATCAGACCAACATTGTAACCTTTATTACTAGAAACATTTTCTTTATTCATGATAACCCAAAGAAGACTGTGCCTTAAGAGCTGAAATAATTTTTGCTGCTGTTCTTTAGTACTTGAAAAAAGTATTGGTTCTGGAACTGTTGTAAAGAATACTTAAATCCATCATCTGAAAAGTGATATGTTTTGGGCTTTATATAAATACTTGGGCTTATTTTTCAATCTGAAGTAAAATTATTTGTTTTCTTGTCTGATCTTTCTATTTCCCCCATATTAACTGTCTGTTCTGGTTTCCTTCACACATTTAATCTCCTTTCTCACATACTTTATTGTTTCTACCACAAGGTTAAGCTTTTCTGTGCAGGAGTCAACTGAAAATGTGAATTTCTTTCAGCCCCAATATCAAGGGCAACAAAATTTCCATTCTTCCAGGCTTCATACTTTCATGATGGTCAAGTCCAGTATCATAAAAAAAAAGCTGCGAAGCGTATAAATTTTGATGATTTGAAGGTGCTTGGAGGCACGATTTTAAAAGCATGCTTAGGACTTTTGTAGTAGGATGGCCTATGAACCTGAGGCAATTTCAAGCAAAAGCTTGTGTATAGGTACTACACAGCACATGAATAGCAAATCTCACGTTGTAAAGCATAACATGGATATATGGATTTATTAAATATTCATTAAATATTTTCCAGAGAATACATATTTGGGACTACTGCTTGGAAATTCCAGGTGAATAAAGAGGAGTTAAATATGTTGAAAACTTAAATTACTAACAGTAGGAATCTACCTGCAATCCTGAAAGCCATGGATGACATCAGTTTCTAGTCTGTCTTCTCAAAAATGTGTGTCAAGTTCATAACAAGCTAGAACTTGTTTAGTCTGAATAAACTTTACATTGAAATCAGCTCACACAACTTAATTTGGGGTTTGAGTTTCTCTGGCATCTTTATTGCTTTTTTCACATTTCATTATATTCTCTAGACAAGTAATTTGCCAAGTTCTACATTCTTCAATGCCTGTAGGGTAGCACATGTTGGGCTTGGGCACACTTCTTAGGCCACTGAGCTCTCCAAACTTCTCTAATCCTGAAGGTTTGGAGATGAATATTACACAAACACTAGCCTTGTAGTCTTTGTATCACTGCTTCAAAATGAGACAATATTACTCATTTGTTCTCCAAAGTAATTTGTGGATCTGTGTGGATCGAAAAAACTGGAAGCAGGATTGTTAACTAACAAGTAATGTTGGTCAAGGTAAAACGATGAAATAAGGCACACTCAAAATATTTGAGGCAGGTGATGATTGTACTGCAAGGGCTAGTCTAGGATAAAAAAGGACTCTCAGTACCAGTGTAGAGTTAGAGAAAAATGTATTAGGTTGATAATATTAGTCAATAATTGACTGAATAGGTCTCATCCATCTCCATTTCCAGTAGAAATTTGTTGTGCAAATAATTAACTAGCAAATAAAAGAAAAAGGCCCCAAAAATGTGAAACTGTAAGCAAGCAGCTTTGTCAAACAAACTAATTAATAATCCTTATGTCGCTGTAATTTTAATAACAATGAAGTCCTTTCATTCCTTGCAAGCAGCTGAACTTGAAGTCTTCGGACAGCTGGGTCTGGAGAGGTCCTGATCAGACCTATACTTTACATCAGCGTTGTGAGTTAATTGAGCAGTTACTGGGAGACATGCAATAGCAGGAAAAGGTTTTGTTTCTGGATTAATGTACAACTTGTATACTGTTACTGACAGAAATATGGGTAATTTTTCAATGTGATTAGGCAATGAAACCATGTAACTAATCATTGAAAGGTGATACAGATAGTTCTACTCAGCCCTTCTATTTTTTCTTAATAGAACAAAGTGAAATAAACAGACATTTTCACATCAACTGTGTATTTGGAATTGCTCACTCGATATAGATTTCAATGGGGCCTGAGGAAAATAAAATGACTCACGATGATCTCTATTTCACCTCAAGCATGACCAAGGCCTAAATGATTCTTCTATAAGAGTTACAGATAACATATTCCTGGTCTCTTCATTAATATTAATAATGCTTTCACACCATGGCATAGAAACAATTAAAGCCTGCAGCTTCTCCACATCTGTGTGATACTTCTGGTAGCGAGCTGTTTTCATTCACTTCAGTTTTCTGTTTGAACCATAATACAAGGTATTAGGAAATATTACAATGAAAAAGTAATAGAACATCACCATTCTGATTTCTGTTCTATTTAAAGCTCTTGTGTACATTTCATTAAGCCAAGCAACCTACAGAAATGAAAGAAAAAAGATGTTGCTCATGTTGTGGTTCTACAATTATTTTCATTGACATAGTTTTCTATTTTAGGCTCTAATTAAGATGAAGGAACCCATAAATTTCTATAGAGGCTAAGAATCTAATAGGGAAATCTCTAGGATTCCACCAAAATAAAACATAAATGTACGTGGGGTGAGAAGTGTTACACTGCTGATGTGGATCATGCTACCAGACCATGGTAAGTGTTCATCAGAAAGCATGGTGAGTTTTCTATCCCCAAAACTACAGAAACAGCTTTTAAAGATGTGAGAATAAGTATGATTTTGGCCTCTGGTTTTGTTTTTGTTTGGGTTTTGTGGGGGGCGTGTTTGTTTGGGTTTTTTTTTTGGGGGGGGGGTAGTTTGGTTTTTTTATTTTGAATGACTTATGCCTGTGCAAGTCTGTCCACAAAACCAGCTTTAGTGAGCCATACACAGAACTGCAAGTGTTCACAGAATGAGGCTGATGTTAGTAAAATGCTTTTTTTCCAATTGCTTGATGTGATGAAGTCATTCGTTTGGCCCATGCATAACTGTGTCGACCAAATTTATCTCAGGTGTAAGTGAGTATAAATCAAGTTAAGTCATTTGAATTGCGCCTACTTAGATCAATGCTGAATTTTTCTCACTCTCTAAAGGAGTGGTTAAGGAGGGCTCAAGTGTCAATAGCTCAACGACATTAATTCAGATGAGTAGCACATTATTTTATTACATAGAATGCTCAGAATACTTGCAAAATTCTAGGTTAATGTCTGAAAACTCATAAAAAACATACCTTCTCCCATAACCATTAGTTTTAGAAGCATTGTTCTATCTTAAGTACAAACTCATACATAAAATAATGAATGCCTTTACAGTTTGTTTTCTGTGTACTCAAAGACTTGGATTTGTAAAAATAATAACTCAAGAACATATGGGTTTATTCTAAAGGTGTTTTATTTTTCAAGTCTATATTCTTTATTTGCTGTAACATACCTGAAAGTGAAAGTGTGTCTGTACATGCATTATGTCAGTCTGAGAAAATTTATCTTAGTATTTAAAGAATTAGGCCTATAGTGGTGGAATTTCTTTTCTTTAGAATATAAGAGTATCTGGACGAAAAATTATAGAAATAGGTTAATGAACTGTTGACCTTGTATATGGGATTGTGCTAGCTAGGGCAAATCAAATTCGACCTAGTTGACAATAAAGTAAACTCAGCATGATTGCAAATATTTTTCCTTAAGTCGGGGAAGGTAAAAGCAATTCTAGCCAGACCTTTTTTTTTTTTTAATCTTTTTTTTCCCTACATATCAAAACTTCAAACCAAGAGAGGCTTCTGCTCTGCCTTATGATATGAACAAATAGTGCAAAGGAAACAATCCATTTTGGTTCCATATAGTGAGAGAAATCCTCTACGGATGTTAATGTAAGAAGCATATATCAGTTCACTCTACAGTTTTTCCAGATGTACTAATTTCCCAGATGACTTTGTTAGATGTTTTCTATTACTTGCTGAGGGAAGTCAGTAGCTGAAAAATATATTTACATTATTTGCATTGAAGAAAGAATATAATAATAATATAAAGAAATTACTTGTACAAGCAAGTCTTGAGGCAGAAAGTCCTACACATGATGCTACGTATAAAGATAACAATACTATTTAGTATGAAATGTGCATTCATTCTATTAATGTCAAGTTATAAGTAAAAGAGGGGAAGTCTATTATAGCAGAAGGGAGGGGAATGTTACATAATGTGTATGTCTACAGAGACAAAGTAATTGTATTAAATGCATTGAAAGTAATGCATTGAATCCCCGCCTCTCCCCCACCCCGCCCCTGCCAATTAGAGAACCCTTCCATTATGGCATGCTTCTAGACTAGAAAAGTATACATTTTACTAAGTACTTAGGAATCCAATATACTTGAACCCCAGAACAGTGGACTAGCAAAAAGTTGTTGGTATGGGGTTATGTGCACAGCACTGGTCATCAATGGCATCTAGGCAGAGGTTTCCACCTATGCTGTTAGCAATGTGCTATCTTTTTATGCAAGTACACTGCCAGAGCAGAAGGGGAAGAGGAACATATGTTAAATCAACAACAAGCAGCTCAAAGATACATGGAATTTATAAGTTTGCAATACAGGCAGAATGATGAGGCTAATTTCTCCCCCAGTGGGAAAAGCGGGCCAAGATACAGAGATGATCACGAGTGGTGAAGTACATGTCTGTGAGAGGCCCATGGGAAGCCTCACAAATTCTCCTACACAAGGTGCCTGTGCCTGGTCCATAGGCATATATCTGGCCATGCAGTTTCACAGCTGTAACAGATGGCAGATTGTATGCCAAGACACCACAAGAGATATGCTCCTACTACAGATTGCATTCACAGACCTTTCTGTCTATGCTTTTTCTCAGGGACGGGAGAGGTGCTGCCAAGGAGGTGGGAGTGAAGGAATAAAATGTGGCCATGATGTTTCAAAATTAAGTGACTGACGAAAGTTGCCAGATACTCTTTTGTGTTCAAGAGACAAGCACAGTAGTTTAGTGTTCCCTGGGTCTTGAATAAAATAGAACACAATCAGCTTGCATCGCAGCAATCTTCAGTGGCACTGCCTTACATTCATCATGATTATCCTTGTGCTATGTACAACAGCCACTTACAACTCAGCAGTCTAGTGAGGCTGTTTTCTGTGATCCTTGAATTAATGTTGAAATAGGAAAAAGAGCTACAAGGGCTGCTCATAACTAAAGATATTAAAAACTACTATTTCTTTTACTTTAATTCTCAGATCAATCCAGTCTTCAGTGCCATTTTAAGGCACCTGAACAAATAACATATACCACAGAACAACTGTCAAGATCTTTGTAAAAGGCTGCTATTTGTGACAATACTTTTCAGTCTGAGTACAATCTCGAAAGCAGTAAGCTTGTGTTGCAATTATTCTTGTTGTTAGGATTCCATAGTCCAGCCTGTAAGTAGATAGCCCAATAACATTCATTTCTTACTGTTTTGTGCTTTTGTTTTCCAAAATCATAAAAGAAACTGTTTCAAATCTATTTCTTTGTATCTTTCATTATCATATCCACTTTTTTAATGCATTCACTATTTGAAGTAAGCAGTACAAACTGTCTTGGTATTGGAATTTATTGCAGACCTTGGAGCTCCAGTCAATCCCTACCCAAGAGGACCGCAGTCCAAGTCTTCTAACTGAAAGATGATAGTGTAGTTGCTGGAATGACAGTAGTCTGTTTTTCATTATCATGCTTCTTTTCCCCACTGTATAAAGTTGTGAAACTAAAATGTATACTTGTACAATCTTCCTGCCTGTGAAACTAAAATGTATACTTGTACAATCTTCCTGCCTAAGCATGATCCCATATGACATTGTTTAAACCATTCTTACAAGTCTTGAGTGATGGAGCCTCTGCATTCTTTTTTAGCAACCTAATGCTGCGTAATAGGGAAAAAAACTCCAAACCCTCCAGTAGGACATGAAAAAGCTGAAAATTCCATGTAATATAACTAAAATCTATCCTGTTTCACTTTTCTCTGTTGAATTTCAAACAAATTAAAACCATTTATTTAATTATATTTATTTGATATTGCAAGTAATTTCTGGCAATATACTGAAGTGTTCTCTGATTCCTTTTTATGAAAGGCTTTACTGTGTCACCCTTAAAACTGACTGGAACCATGGTCACACATCATCTCAGTGGACATATCTAGATCTTAGCTTCACAAAAGGGTAATTCACACACTGGTTATTAAAATAGTCTGGGTGAAGTACATGGGTTGAGAGACAATCTACCTAAAGTACCAGTGATATTTATATCTACTTTTCAGAAAGCAGGGCTGGGCAGGAATCATCTATAAGGTTAACAGAATACGTGGAAGATGGCACTTTTACATTGCAGCACTTCAGTCTAGTATTTTCCAGTAGTGTGGACACTTTAGAGTAGTTACAGTACTAAATTCACAGTCACAGAATCATTTTGGTTGGAAAGGGCCTCTTGAGTTCAGGTGGTCCAACCCTTCTACTCAATAAGGGTCAGCTAGAAAAGATTGGCTGGTGAAGATTGCACAACTTCTCTAGACTAGCAACACCTTTGGTGTTGTGAAGGTTTGATCACCTTCACAGTAAATAAGTGTTTTACCTTGTTCAGATGGAATTTCAGACAATTTTGTTTGTGTCTCTTGCCTTTTGTGCTGTAACTGGGCATTACCGAGAACAGTCTGCCTCATCTTCACTTCCCTCCAATCAGGTAAGATCTTCCTGAGCCTTCTCTTCTTCAGGCTGACCAGGTCCCTCTGTATGGCAGCACACCTTCTAGTCTATCGGCATCTTCAGCCAGTTCTGTACCATCTGTTAAGTTGCTGAGGGTGCCCTCTGCCCCATACTCCAGGTCAGTAATGAAGATGTTAAAGAGTATTGGTCCAGTACTGGATGACATGGATCAGTATTGGACCCTTTGGAAAGCACGTTAGTGGCTTTCCTCCAACTGGACTTAGAGGCATTGATCACAACCCTCTGGGGACAGTTTTCAATCTTCCTACCTCAGTGTCCACTTGTCTAACCTGTAAATTGCTGCTGAAGAACCCATAAGTGCTACTGAACAGAAATTACCCAGACCAATCAACATAGAACCATATGCACTCAAACAAAAATAGACAAAGCAGATGGTCAGCTATATCACAGTGTTAGTATTGGAGGGACTAGGACAAACCATGGAAATGCAAGAGTTAGAAGCAGAAGTTAACTTTTTAAAAATCTGATTCAAGAAGTCTTTCTAAAACCAGCTGATAAATACTGAAGTATACTGCCTGTCTGTGCTAGTAGACAGAACATTTTACTAGGGAACTTTCTTCCATTTTACAGGAGAAGCAGAAGCAAAATAAAAACAATAAAACCTCATGTTGGTCACAGATATTCACATAAAGTACAGGGAAGAGAAATGAATTTCCCATCTTCCAGTTCTATACTCTATTCCCAAGGTCAAAGTAGTTGTTTTGGAGAATGTGGGTCATGTTTAATGTCCCCTTGGAACTCCAGCAAATTGTTACAATAAAGTTAATATGTTGATCTGATACTCTAAAAAAAAAGGATTACAACCAATTATTCACTTCCCAATATTCTTGTGATATCATTAACCTTATTTCACGAATTCAGAAACATAAAGCTTTTGACTGAATTTAATTTGCAAATCACTCACAGGCCTTTAAATATCATTCTTATCTCCTCTCAATCTTCTGTCCAAATCACTGATCCTAAAAACAAAGTGTTTATCTCCACTTAAAAAGTTCTAGAAATAAATATACTAAAATCTTGATTAATAGGCGATTTAATCTTTTTTTTTTCTGACTATAGCATCCTGTCTTTAAGTGTTGAATAAAGCTTTTCTTTAAAACATCTTTCACAAGTTGAGAAATTCTTTGAATCAATCAAGTAAAATTCTGTTTTCTCTCATACTTGGGCAAAGCAGAGTAACTCCATTCACATTGATTTATTCAGCTTTCTGGAGATAACAATAAAGAATTAGGTTTCTTATATCCCACTTTATAGGATATTTTGATATCTCTATATTCTGCACATTTGGGTAGACATTAAGTTCTGCTCACAGCGGGAGTAAAATATTTACAGTAGTGATCATAGAAAGATTATAGCACATTCTACTATGAGATGATGATCACTCTCTTATTAATTCTGAAATGCCTAGAGAGAGAGAAGATCAAAACTCCACCCACCCTGAAAGAAATATGCTGCACATGGATAAAACTTTGCCTAACCAAAGTTCAGAAGGAGTTATTTAAAGTAATGTCATATGATCCTTAATGAAATAAGGTGATGTAATAGATGGCAATTAACTTTCAAAGTGTAATATGTGATGTTCTTTGAGTATGTTCCATTCTTGTACTTCTTTTCCAACACTAAAATCCCACTTTTCATTAATTTATGTGTTAGTACATGCTTTGAAGAAATCTCACATAAGTTCATTTACCTTTGATATTGTGGTTTGGTACTTTGGAAGCATAAACTGAAGAAAATGTGCCTTGGAAAAACTTTGCAAGTTTTGGTGAACTCCTGTTAGGTTCAGGCAGACTCAACTTCTTTGTCAAAGATCAAGGTTCCTGAAAAATTGCCAGCTTCCCGCCCTTTCCTCTTCCTTTCTGCATCTTTGTCTCTTATGAAAGCTGTCTCATCATGCTAGTTCCCATGACCACCAACCCCTTCTCTCTGTGCTAAAGCTGTCTCACCAAGGTAATGCTGGATATAATGGCCTTTATCTTCATTAGATATAATTTGTCCAAAGGAATTTCCATCTCCGAGGGCAGCCTGGATAATGATAATGGGATTGATGTCTACAGAAAAGGTCTTGATTCTTAGTGGGCCAACACATGCTAATACTGCTTTATGGATTTAAGACTGGATTTACAAGATTGGGTTTTATCCAGACAGACCAAAGCATGAGGAAGAGAGTAAATTTGTCTGCAGGAATCTGTACGGATGTGGAGAGAGAATGCAGATGTGAAAACACCACTGTTATCGCTGAGGCCTATGGTACTCTCCTGTCATCATAGGCAGACAAAACCCACTAATGCAAGGATAACTAAGCATCCTCAAATACATTTCTACCGAATCATTCAAGCCAGTGGGAAAAAAAAAATCAATAGAGAGTTTTATACCCTTGATTAAAACACTGCAGGAAAGTTTTGTTTTCCTGTAGGCAGTAAACATATTTATTACATTCACATTTGCTTTTGGATGCTTTTGGCTTGATTTCAACTGAAAGTAAAAATATTTTATTAAGTAAATTGGTGGGAAAACAAGTTACCATTTAAGAATATTTTAAAAAGCTTACTTGTTCAAGCAAAATTAAATTCTTATCATTTGTAGGCTGTTCTATTTATTTTGAGATGCGTGAAAATATTTAGCATAAGGGAATATGCTGAAAGCAGAGGAACCTTACTAAAGAGGAAAGAAGGAGCAAAGGGATATAAAACGGCAGTTGACCTACTTAGCACATCAGATCAGGTGCAAGGTTACTAATCTGTGCAGTCTTTAATGCTGGTGAGAGAGAATCAGAGAATCATAGCATCATAGAATCATAGAACAGTTAGGGTTGGAAAGGACCTTAAGATCATCTAGTTTCAACTCCCCTGCCATGGGCAGAGACACCTTGCACAAAACCATCTCGCCCAAGGTTCAGTCCAACCTGGACTTGAACACCGCCAAGGATGGAGCATTCCCAACGCCCTTGAGCAACCCATTCCAGTGCCTCACTACCCTCACTGTAAAGAACTTCTTCCTTATATCTAACCTAAACTTCCCCTGTTTAAGTTTGAACCCATTACCCCTTGTCCTACCACTACAGTCCCTAAGGAAGAGTCCCTCCCCAGCACCTTTATAGGCCCCCTTCAGATACTGGAAGGCTGCTATGAGGTCTCCACGCAGCCTTCTCTTCTCCAGGCTGAACAGCCCCAACTCTCTCAGCCTGCCTTCATACGGGAGGTGCTCCAGCCCCCTTATCATTCTCATGGCTCTCCTCTGGACTTGCTCCAATAGTTCCATGTCCTTTTTGTGTTGAGGACACCAGAACTGTACACAATACTCCAAGTGAGGTCTCACAAGAGCAGAGTAGAGGGGCAGGATCACCTCCTTCAACCTGCTGGTCATGCTTCTTTTGGTGCAGCCCAGGATACAGTTGGCTTTCTGAGCTGTGAGCGCACACTGCTGGCTCATGTTGAGCTTCTCATCAACCAACACCTTCAAGTCCTTCTCCACAGGGCTGCTCTGAATCTCTTCTCTGCACAACCTGTAGCTGTGCCTGGGATTGTCCCAACCCAGGTGTAGGACCTTGCACTTGGCTTGGTTAAACTTCATAAGGTTGATAACGTCCCACCTCACAAGCGTGTCAAAGTCCCTCTGGATGGCATCTCTTCCCTCCAGCATATCAACCGAACCACACAGCTTGGTGTCATCGGCAAACTTGCTGAGGGCGCACTCAATCCCACTGTCCATGTCGCCGACAAAGATGTTGAACAGGACCGGTCCCAACACCGATCCCTGAGGGACACCACTCGTTATTGGTTTCCAACTGGACACTGAGCCGTTGACCACAACTCTTTGCGTGCTGCCACCCAGCCAATTCTTTATCCACTGAGTGGTCCATCCATCAAATTGATGTCTCTCCAATTTAGAGACAAGGACGTCATGCGGGACAGTGTTGAACACTTTGCACAAGTCCAGGTAGATGACATCAACTGCTCTGCCCCTGTCCATCACTTCCATAGCCCCATCTTGGAAGGCCACTGAATTGGTCAGGCAGGATTTCCCCTTAGTGAAACCATGTTGGCTGTCACCAGCCACCTCGTTGTTTTTCATGTGCCTTAGCATGCTTTCCAGGAGAATCTGCTCCAAGATTTTGCCAGGCACAGAGGTGAGACTGACTGGTCTGTAGTTCCCCGTGTCTTCCACCTTCCCCTTCTTGAAAATGGGGGTTATATTACCCTTCTTCCAGTCATCGGGAACTTCACCTGACTGCCATGATTTTTCAAAGATGATGGACAGTAGCTTAGCAACTTCATTTGCGATCTCCTTCAGGACCTGCACATGGATTTCATCAGGTCTCATGGACTTGTTCAGGTTCTTAAGATGGTCTCGAACCCAATCCTCTCCTACAGTGGGCCTAAGGTCTTCGTTCTCACAGTCCCTACACCTGCTTTCCAAGACTTGGGTTGTGTGGTCAGAGCTTTTGCTAGTGAAGACTGAGGCAAAGAAGTCATTAAGAACCTCAGCCTTCTCCAAATCCATGGCAGCCAGTTCTCTCGATAGCTTCTGGAGAGGGCCCACATTGTCCCTAGTCTGTCTTTTATTTGCTATGTACCTATAGAAGCCTTTCCTGTTATCTTTCACATCCCTTGCCAGATTTAATTCTAACTGGGCCTTAGCTTTCTTAACCTGGTCCCTAGCTTCCTAGATAACATTCCTGTATTCTTCCCAGGCCGCCTGTCCTTGCTTCCACCTTCTATAAGCTTCTTTTTTCCCTCTAAGTTTCCTCAGCAGCTCCTTGTCCATCCATGGAGGTCTCCCGGCCCTCCTGCTTCACTTCCTTCTAGTCGGGATGCAACACTCTTGAGCACGTAGCAGGTGATCCTTGAATATCAACCAGCAGTCTTGGCCCCCCCTGCCCTCTAGGACTATATCCCATGGAACCTTACTGAGCAGGTTCCTGAAGAGGCCAAAGTCTGCTTTCTTGAAGTCCAGGGCAGTGAGCTTTCTGCATGCTCTTCTCACTGTCCTGAGGAACTTGACCATCTCATGATCGCTATAGCCAAGGCTGCCCTGGAGGGTCACATTTCCAGCCAGAAAGAAATAAAGTAGGTTGTGATGATTTCAATAAGAAACAAAAAATCATCTCCAAATATGTATTTCTTCACATCTTAGTAACAAAAACTAACACGTTCCTTAAAAAATGAAGTGAGAGGAGCTGATTGACGTATATCTTGCAAATTATGTTTCCATAAAACTTGGTGGGTTACATTGAATTTTTCTTCCTGTGCAAAACAGGTTTTATTTTGCTTCTTTTCACAGCAGTTACATACCCTAGAAGGCAGATGACTGAATCTTAAGCTTGTTGAAACTGTGCCAGGAAATGCCTGTGGTACCTGAGGGCACTGCTAACTAACAGACCTAGAAGCATGGCACCATATACATCAGACCACAAACACCCATGTAACTATAATTTTCTACAGAAATCTGTCACACAGGTGATTTCTTCTCAAGCAATTTCTGACTTTTCTTATTCTTACTGAACTGAGTGTCCATATCCAGGTGTTGGTAGTGGCAGTTCTGAAGGGGTGGCCTCTCTAAGAGGAGGCCAAGGGCTGCCATGTACTGGATCTATCTGTTTCAAAGGACCAATCGCAGGACTCTGAGCCCATCAGCCCATCAGCCAAGCTGGTGATGCCTCTATGATAACATATTTAGGAAAGGTCAAAATTCTGCACATTCAGTGAGGAATCAGGAAAAAACCTGTGAGATACGTATATCCAAGAACACTGAGATCAGAAAAAAAGGAGGGTTAGGAGGTGCTCCAGGCACCAGAAGAAAGATTCCAATGCAATATATGTGGAGGATGTCACAGTGGATTGGATAGCCACACTGCAGCCTGCGGAGGATGCCATGATGAAGCGGGTGGATATGCCCTGAAGTAACTGCAGCCCATGGAGGACACATGTTGGAACACAGGAAAAATGTGAGGAGGAAGGTGCAGCAGAGAGGAATGGTTATGGACTGACCACAACCCCTTATTCCCCATACTCTCTGTGGTGCTCGAGGTAGAATAGTCAGGAACGAAAGAGAGAAGTTGAGCCTAAGAAAAAGAGGGATATGGTGGTATCTTAATTTTGTCTTTGTTTCTCACTATCCAAATCTATTTTTACTGGCAATAAATTGGATAAATTTTCCCCAAATTCACCCAGTTTCACCCAGTAAGTGCTAAGTGATCTCCCTGTTTTTATCAAAACCCATGGGCTTTTCCATCTCATTATTTTCCCCCTCATCCTGTTGAGAAGGGAGAGTGAGAGAGCAGTTGGGTGGGCATTCAGCAGCCAGCCAAGACCAACTCACCACATCTATGGAAGTTTTTATTGTATCTTAACAGGTCTTTGTTACTTCTTTCCTTCTAAGACTTTCAGACAAATTTATTCCTTCTAGTGGTTTCCAGCATTCTTCTGAAACCTTCTGCAGATTCTCACCAGTATTCACTTCATTAGCTACAATTTTGACCACTGAAACAGTCTTTTTACTTCTGTCTCCAAACATGTCTCCAAACACCACTTACATAGGGCTTTTAAATGTCACTCAAGAACTTGTTTAAAGAAGCTAAGTAATAAACCAAATTTTGAAAGGTGAGAAAAATGAGCATAATAATTTACTGAAATAAGATTTAAGAAAATTATTTTTTAAACTGTATTTAGAACATTTTGATGTTTCACAGATTGACTTTACGTAACAATAATAATAGCAAAAGTGTAACATTTGCTGATTTACAGTGCATATATAATTTTCTAATCATTTGTTAGTCAATCCCTAAACTTACATTATAATAATGAATTGCTCTTACTTACAGTGAAATTATGGTGTTTAAGTGAGTTATAAACCCAGATAACTTGTTTAAATAGGCTTGCTCTTTTTACAACAAAGATTAGCCAGAAGATGTGCTTACACTATACGAATTTGGAACCACACCTGCACCTAATGGCGAACACTTGAGGTGGTGCATGGAAAAGAGACACAGAATTAATGCAAAAGCACTGATCTGTAATTCACTGACATGCAAATGTTAATGACAAAGAATCAGCTTAGACTCCTTATAAAAGCACTCTTATATACAGCAACTATCATATTTTTATTATTAGTAGTAGTAATATTGACAAAACAAGACCCATTCTTGATTGCAAGCCCTTGTGAAAAACTGTATTGCTTCAACACTGCCTTCTGGAAAACTCTTTTGGACAGAGAAAATTAATTCCTGAATTGTATTGTAGGCTGCCACAGTAAAATGAGGAGGTGTCATGGTTTAACTGCAGCTCCACAGAGCCACTCATTCAAGAATGGGACCTTTTCTGCTTCTCACACCACCTTACAGTGAGCAGGCTGGGGGTGCACAGGAAACTGGAGGGGACACAGCCGAGACAGCTGACCCCCAACTGATCCAAGGGATATTCCATACTATATGATGTCATGCTCAGTGTATTAAGCTGGGTGAAAGTTGGCCAGGGACCACTGCTCAGAGTCTTGCTGGGCATTGTTTGATTGGCGGTAAGCAATTGTTTTCATTTGCACCTCTTGTCTTACTTAGGTTTTCTTTTTTTCTCTCTTTTTTAATTTAGTTTCCTTTTAAATAACAGTAATTATTACAATTTATTATAATATTTAAGTTATTCAACTGTTCTTATCTCAACCCACGAGTTTTCTCACTTTTACCTTCCCAATTCTCTTCCTTTCCATCCTGCTTTGGGGAGAGTGAGTGCACAGCTGTGTGGTGCTTAGTTGCCAGCTGGGGTTAAACCACATTAGGGCATTATGTCATAATGCTAAAGAAAATCAAGCAAAGACAGCTCTCTGACCCTGAGGCCAGCTGGCACAGGCTCACTAAATTCACATTGTAACATAATTTGGCCCAAGGCTTCTTCAGGACCCATATGGTGTCTCTACAGCCAAACAAATAATCCTAATTCTGTGTGTTATGTGTGTGTGTCTGTGCATGAAGGAGGGGATTCAGTTCAAAGTAAGTCAAGAAATTGAAGGGAGGTGTTACAGTTCATCAGGAGGATGTTTTCACAGTAATAACTGATAGCTTGTGTGGTGAGCCCTGGTGTGCGGAGTGAAATCATGTAATGGGCGTTTGAAGATACAAAGCTAAATGGACTAATGTTGGAGGACCTTATAGGGCAGAGAAAGACAGATGGCACATTATTCTCCCTATTGTCTATGGCAAATGATCCCTAGCATATGTTAACACCTAAATTGTGCCCAGGCAATGTCTTGGAAAGTGCTAATTGGAATGGCTCAAAATATGCCAGGGAAGACGCAAACAGTTAAGCAGTATGGATGATCAGCAGTCCATCCTTCTGACTTTGCCTCCTGGTGCTGTTTTATTTAATAGTACAGATGTAAGCTATCTGTCTCCATTGGTAGTAGAGGGATGTTTGGGTGAATAGGTAAGCTTTCCAAGGAATGTCTTTGGTTTTAATTATACAGCTCAGACCCTAATGAAATTAAAGTTTTAGGACCTTAGAAGTTAGACAAGGCCAGAAAAAGTAAGTTGATGGATTGATTTATTTGGCACTTTTTGGTCTTTTGGTTGGTTGGTTGTTGCTTTGGGATTTTTTTTTTAATTTTATTTTCATTTTTTTATTGTAGGTTGAGTCATATGTTGCTCATGGTATACCAGATAGCCTGGCAGCATAAGTAGCAAAGACAAAAGGAAGACTATTTTGATATTCAAAAACACTTAGGTGCATCCTGTCACTTTGAATTTCTACTTCTTTTTTATTATTTCCTTTCTGTGCTGCATGTATGAGCTGTCTAAATCTCATTAATGTATTGGAATATGTAATTTAGGATTATTTCATTTTACAGAAAGTCTAACAGCATTCATTTGTGTGTCAAGGATTATTGAGTGTTTTGCTATCAGTGCAGCAGTTCACGTCTTACAGTCTGAAGTTTATCTAAGCTAACATCAGGAGAAATTACATCAGGTGGGAATTGTATAAATGCTTAATAAAAAGTAAAGAGAAAATCACATCAGCAACAGATCCTGCTTTGCAATCTTCAGGCAAGTGCTTAAGGTGAGGTGAGTCAAGTGCTCTGTGCATGGAACTCGTGTCAGATGTCACTGGGATCCTACATATGGACTAAACGTAATATGCAACTGGGTAAAAGCAGTGGCTTGATTCAGTTACGTAGCCTTGAACCAGGTACTTTGTTGGATAAATATGATGAATAAGATGGAGGAGTTTCTTTCTAACCACATTGCAGCTAAGCAATTTTTTTTTTTTATTTTTTTTATTTTTTTTGCCAGTATTAATCAAAAGTCAACTTTTGATTTTATGCTTTAAGCTTTAAGCTCAGGGCTCAAGACTCACCTTGGCTGAAGCTGGGCTGAGCTCCTTCCTCGTGGCCAAGTGCCTGTTGCCTCCCCTGGCTGAGCCTGAGCTCTGCCAGTGCCTCTGTGGGAAGGGTTTGGCAAACCCAGGGGGTTGTGGCCCAACAAACAAGTGGGTGACTGAGCCTGGGGAGGCTGTGGGGCCATGCTCACCCCACAGCTGGAGAAGCCAGAAGGCAGCAGCCCTGGGTGAGGGAACATAAACATAGGCCAAAGTAGACCCCAGTAACGAGGAGGAGGGAACCCTCTCCATGAACATCACAACTCTCCCAGTGAAAGCACTTGCGGTACTGAGGGCTCGCTATTGCTATCCCTAACTACTCTGTTGGAGAGTGTCTCATAGACATTAGAGAAACATTGCAAGGGTGAGAACAGCATCAAAAAAGGGGTAATTAGTAAGGTTTTGTATAGCAATTTAAAGGGTATTAATGAAGCTTTTCCATATAAATTAATATGCAGAGTGATAATGTTTGCTTAAGTGGACAAATAGTAAGTATTTGTCGTATTTTAATTAGATTCTTAAAATTTTAATTACACAAAAAAAAAAAAAAAATTGCTGAGTCAACATGTATGGTGTGTTTCCCTTTACCCACAGCATAACACTGTTAGTTAGAAGTTAAACTTGAATACAAAAGAGCATTACAACAGGTTTAAAATTTCTTTGGAGGATTGTTGGTAACCTGTTCTAGTTGACAATGTTAGGTAAAACTTCTGAAGCCAAAAGCAGTTTTATTATGCCCTTCAAGGGACATGCATTTTGTTGTTTACTCCCCATGAATCCTGATAAATTCTTTGTTCGAGTGATAACTTACTGTAATAGCAGGCTGCCTCTGCTTTTTACGAGATACAGGTGTTTGATCAGTATTACACATTTTGCTTTTCATTTTTGTTGCATGCTCACTTGCTACTGTTCAGTGAAATGGTAAATAGAAAACGGGCACATCTTCACAGCTTTCAAGTGTCATTATCGTGTTAACTCTTTTCTTAAATGAAAACGTCTTATCTTTTTGTGCCTGTCACCTCTTTTGTGATAGTACGTCTATAAATGAATATAACATCCCTGTTTATTATATAAACTGATTTCAATACTGCAATAGTAATGTCCATCACTATTTTATGTTTTGTACCTTTTACACTAAACTGTTAATTCAAGTTTTTGTTGTTGATTGTTTGTTTTTCCCCTGAGGGAAAACTGTTGCTTTATTTTGTCTTAGTTTTCACAACTGCATTATATTGAGAAAATATGGTTTCAGTAGGGAAGATGTTTTCTTGTTACAACTGAGGACTCCCCAAATGCCTTCCAGTATCCATGTTTTATTTCCTATATGTAATCACCTTCCTTTTTATTTATACCTAGCTTCAGTTGCCTATTCAAATACCTCTGCTGATCACTATAAGATTACACATAATCCATGGCTTCAATTAATCAATGTCATGTGATGGTATTTTTTTAAATTTGAGAATACAAGGATGAATTTAATTCTTTTTGGAAAACCATATCTACCAAGTAGCCCATACTGTATTAAGTTTTCTTATTGTTTTGTACCATTTAAACAATTCAGTTAAATATTTGTAGGCCTAACTACTGACACTTTTTCTTTATCCTGGCATAGACTTACTGTAGATAGGATATACAATTCATAAAATATTGATATATTTCCAATTAAAGTGAATTTATGCTTCTTTCCTTCCAAAAATATTGAGCACAAAACAGCAATTAATCTTTGTAAAATAGGTTAATAAACCTAGTCTTTATTTTAAGTGAACAAAGGTGTCTGGCTTTGACGATTTCAGAGCAGAGGTTAATAAACATATAATTAGTCTGTCTTCCTTAAATGTTTAATGCTTAGCTTTTGAAAGACTGACATCTTGAGTCAACAAGTGTATTTGCTTTTAAAGGCTTTTGAAGGAACAACAAGAACCCTTTAGGTTTTTAGACCATGAAGAATTCCTCAATAACTAATTGCACAAAAAAAGGGTTAGGATTTGCAAGCAGATTTTTCTTGAAGTGCTCTTTAGGCTTGCTAACTCTAATCAAAAAGAATCATTTCTAGAGTGTACTTGATGTAATACTCTTTATAATTAAAATACATTTGGTTTCAAATACAAACTTTGTTCTTTGCCTTCATAAGCCAAGAAGCATTACTAATATATTGATAAGGCTAATTAGTTACATTGGTCGAGATTTAAAAGGGTATTTTCAGCTAGCAGTATCTGGATATGTCATTCTGCATTGCCGTTGGGTTTTACTTTTGTTCGAGGTTTTTTTGTTGTTGTTTGGTTTTTTCTTTTTTTTTTTTTTAGTTTACATATAGGGCACCCTCTTTCAAAATTCACAGTATTCTTAGAAACAAAATACTTTTGATTAATAAATATAGTGGATTTGGGATTTTCTGTCTGTTTAAAAGGAGATTAGTTATAAATAGAAAATTGAGATGTCTCTTTTTAACACAATCTCCAAGTACTTATAACATTATTACAGAAATCAGAATGCTGTTTTCACTTAATTTATTGACTCACTGACTCAGTGGTATTTGGCTAAGAGCAGATTTTAACCTATTGTAAACTCCCACTGCTGCAACACGTCATGCATTCCTTAGAATCTTTAATTTTCCTCTACTTTTAGTTTCCTGTAGGTTAAGTTTTTTTATGCTACATACCTTCTGGATGAAACAAACTGTCACCAGCCATGGACGCAGATGATTCAAATGGTCCAGGTTGTAATTATGCATTCTGGAATATCTATTTTTTTCTCTGACTGTTTCATAAATTAAAATGCACAGTATGAACACAAATCAAGGGTTGGTTGTAAGTATAAAAACCTGAAGCCACATCCATAATAGACTTCAATCAATCACGGAGAAAGTATCAATATTGTTATGTGTTCTGTGTCATAACTGGCAAATCCATAACTACAGAATTAAAGATAAATACATAAACAGACCAAACATTCTGAATACTGCAGTCTCGGAGATAAAGTAGGTAAGAAGAGGAAAAAAAAACCAAACAAAACCAGTCTTTGTGGATGTTTACTTTTTATGTAGTCTTCTAGTGGAAAAAAAAGATTTATATATTTTCCACCAGCTCAAAGTATTCCTGCCACTCTTTGCCTTTTTCTTAGTTTCACTGTATGTCTTTGGGTATTTATGAGACTAAAAGCTGATAGCAAAGGAGGTTGTATATATAGCTGCTTTCTCATGGAGGTGATCTTGCTGAGCATTACCAGTCTCAGATGAGAAATTATCCAGACATAGTCAGAATATCACAACAAATATGCCTGTCCCACTCAAAACTCCACATAAACAATCCCACCCCCAAAAAAAGAATGCCTTAAAAGTTTGAAATTTTACTTGCTCTGTGATTCATTTCAAGTTGTTCTGTTTAATAACAAAGTGCAGACATCACTTCAGTAGCGAAGAAAGTGCTTTTTGATGGTTAATTATGGATTTGCCCCCTAAGTGAAATTCTGAACCATGTTGTTAGTTACTTTCCATACACATTTATGAAGACTCCATGGGAAGCCTGTGCTGGAGCAGGCTCCTGGCAGGACCTGTGGCCCCAAAGGGAGAGAAGCCCACACTGCAGCAGGTTTGCTGCAGGACTTGTGACCCCGCAGGGGACCCATGTTGGATCAGTCTGTTCCTGAAGGACTGCACCCCATGGAAGGGACCCACGCTGGAGCCTGTGGGAAGGACTCAGGTTGGAGAAGTTCATGGAGGACTGTCTCCTATGAGAGGGACCCCACGATGGAGCAGAGGAAGAGTGCAAGGAGTCCTCCTCCTGAGGAGGAAGGAACAGCAGAAACAACGTGTGACAACACCCATTTCCCATCCCCATGTGCCTCTCGCGGGGAGGAGGCAGAGAATCTGGGAGTAAAGTTGAACCTGGGAAGAAGGGGAGGGGTGGGGGAGGAAAGGAAGATGTTTTAGATTTAGTTTTTGTTTCTCATTATCCTATTCTGATTTGATTGGAAATAAATGAAATTATTTTTATCCCAAGTCAAGTCTGGTTTGCCTGTGATGGTAATTGATAAGTGATCTCTCCCTGTCCTTATCTCAACCCACCAGCCTTCCATCTTATTTTCTCCATTCCCTTGTCCTGCTGAGGAGGGGAGTGATAGAGTGGCTTTGGTGGGCAGCTGGCCTCCATACAAGGTCAACCCACCACGATATACAGGTCCTTCTGCAAATGTAAGAATTGTGCTGTTGATCCTGTAAAGCCATGTGCATAAATGAGTTTCAGTGAGAGTATGCATATCTGTATGATTATGCATGTGGAAGCCTTTTCCTGATTGGAAAGATACAGGTCAGATCAAAGCCCCCAGGGGTACTTTTAGTGGGGAGAACTGGAAAGTCTACTTTTAGAAATAAAAGTACGGACTCAAAAAATGAACATAACCACACAACCATTAAGGGTATGAAACGGCACAAGGATTTACAGAAAAATTTAGATGACATTGCCAGCTAAAGTGTGAGAGAAGCCTCATTTTTGATATGGAAATACAAAACCAAAATGTACTCATAATATAAAGAAATAGGAATTTCAAGAGTTATACTTTAGTCCATTAAGGAACTAAAGGCAGAACTGTTATGTGGACTGAATGATGGGGGAGAATTATATCAAAAGTGTCATAGAAAGAGCAGATACACTTACGAATGACAAATGGAGGTGAGTTATTAATTGAATGTTATAAAATATAAAGACTGATATCTTCAAATAAGTACTGATGGTTTATAGAGATAATACAATTTAGGTTATGACTGATTTTAGGAGCACAGACATTTATTGGAATAGACATAGTATAAAATGAAAACATCAAAGATGGATATATTAAAATTGTAAGTTTTGGAAGGGAAAGGAGAGGCTGAAGCAATGTGCCCTGGAAACCAGAAAAGATGACCCAAGTAACAGTTGCCATTTTCATAGTGATCAGTATATAAAACAAAAATAGTGAAATGCTAAATTGTACTGTCTTCACATGATTCGTGTTTGTCCAAATCTTCTTCAGTCAGGCATGAATACGTACCGGAATTATTGTTTAATTTAAAGCTGGTCATATTCGAAGGGATAATTTACAAATAAATGTAATAATATTTAGGAAGGAATCAATTAACAGGAAAAGTTTACTGTTTTAAAAAGTTTACAGTAGATGGCTTTGTTGAATAACTTAATGTCATATAATTATCAAGTTAACACAAATAAACATTTCTCTAAGATTACTAGATAAATCTTCCTTTAAGAGCTATTAAATGGAAAGGAAAATTGTGAATTGCAGACCTTGAGAAGAATGCTAAAATGGACAAAATGGATATTAAAAATGCAGAGAAAGATTAAATAGAAATCTGAGAATAATGATAAAAAACAGTAAAACAGATAAAGGGGATATTAGAAAGGAAAGAGATAATTGAAATAGATATGTGTATTAAGAGATGCTAACCAGATTTCTAAAAAGATTTTGAACACTGCAAATAAGAGATCAGTGAAGGATGAAGTTGAAAATTTCAAGATGGAATAGATACAGAGTAAAAAAGAATAGGAAAAGAAATAACCCATTAAATTGACTTTTCTTCTGTGGACTGCAGAGTATTTATGACAGAATAAAGAATCATGTCATCCGATATTAGCTGTGTACCCAGAACCTTGAAGGCTTTCAAAAAGAGTGAAGAAGTATCACATTTGGGCAACCTACCACAAATCTTGAGGGGCAAAAACCCCCGTCTTAGCTGACATTAACAAAAATGACAAACGAGATACATATATATATATATGATGTAGCTGTAGTTAAAAAGGTTTCTAAGATGACATCTTAAGAATTTCCAAGATGACATCTCCAGAGAAGATGAAGCTGGACTGACATTTATACAGTACCGTGTGAAGCAACAGGATTTTCATTAATAAAACCATATTTTGCTCTAAATTAATGAAACCTTTGTGCTACAGTCTACTTGAAAATCCATCAAATACTCATGGAAAAATGGATTATGAATGGTTGTCAGTATAAAGAAGTACTGCATCAGGAACACAAATTGGTATCTTTAAGAAAAAGAAGGAAATGAAAGACCATCATATATTTATGACTAATCTTAAAATTTAAGATAAAATAGTTAGCTTTATCTTAATTAAATTAAAAGAAAAATAAGGAAAGGGGAAACCAACAAGAAAAAAGAAGGAAAATTACAATATCCTAAGAGTTTATTAATCATTATGGTTCAGATGAAAGTATACTGAAATGTATTTGTCTTAATTCTAAGTTCCTCTTAAAATTCGTCTTGGTATTAGGCAATTTATAACATGTTATGGGAATTCATTTGACGATTTCTTCATTATATCTTTCAAGGCCCAGACCATAAACATCAATGCAAAAATTCAGGAAGAACATCAAACTTCTTAATCTCAGGACAGACTTTCTGTACACTACACAAGGAAAATCACAAACACATTCTTCTTGCCTTGTACATTGAATAAGGAGGGAAGAAATAAAAATCTAGCCAAATACCACTGAAGACAAAGATGTATCATAAGCGTTGTTCCCCTATTTTAATGAAGATTCTCAACCTCCAGTTTTCTGATGAATATTGTTTCCATACCTTTTCTTCACCCCAGAAAGCTAAAGTCAGTATTTTCAGAAAATACCTCCTAAAAGAGGTCTACCTCCTGTACCTTTTATATAATGATTTGAGAGGTGATGTTAATCCACACTTCCCTTTTATCTTCCAAAAGAATGTTTTAATAACAGAAGATACTCTCTAAGTTGGATTATTTTTTGTGCTTTCTGCTGAAGATGACATGCTAAGGATAAAACAGAAAAGCTTGTAACTCTAGGTTAATAAGCCTTCAGTAGCCATTTACCTAAGAAGAGGTAGTTAGAAGCAAGTTCTGATCCCATGTCATAGTACTATATATAATATTTTTTAATAACACCCCTAGCCCCACTGCAACACAAAACCACATATACTGTAACCATAAATCTTAGATTTTCATCTAGGTTCTTCTTTTAAATTTCATCTAGCTTCAACAGGAAGTGTTCAAAGTCACATCTGCTTTGAGACTTCAATTCCCAATAGTTAGGACACATTCTTTCATTGCGTGCCTTGTTTGGAAGAGCCTTTTCTTAGAGAAGTGATTACCTATCTTAAATGCATTAACTCAGCATGCTCTCACTATTTCCTCCTGTAACTGGCAGAAGTCATGGCTAATGTAGTTTGTTTGAGGCCTGATCTGTTAGGCTGAAAAAAATTTAACTCTGCTTATCTATTTGAATAAATCCCTAATTAACAGAATAAACTAAAGTTTAGGCACAAACTTATTCCCCCAAGAGTAAGTAGTATGAATATGAATAAATGGATTGTCATTTACCTTGGAAATTTTAGTATTGAAAATTGAGGTAGATACAAAATTTTAGACTTTGCACTGTGAAATGGCAAGAAAGGTCATCTGAACATTACCTGTAAAAGCTAAACTTTGCAACTTCACTTTCTCTGAACTTAGCTTTTAGCATAAAATCATATTTGGCAATAGGAAGAATCACAGCATTTTGTAATAGAATCTACCCTGTTTCTGCAGATAATTTCATAGTTCTCGCTGGGCATGCCTGAATGCTTAACAAGAAATTTTGTGTTGCCATCCTGTTTGTTTGTGCTTACACTATATTCCTTGATTTCCATGAATTTCTAATATATGTATCTTGAAATTTGTCTCTGCAAGCACATTTACTGTGAGAAGCAAAATGTGAAGCATTTTAATGTTAAATGGAATCACATGGATGAATGACAGATTAAATAACACACTAAAGTACACTGCAAAATGCAAAGTACCTTTATTTACCTTAATACCAGTCTTTAAATTCAAATCTCTTCTTGAAATCCAAGTATCAGGAATAAATTTCCAATACCATCACCCCTAGCATGAAATTGCACATAAGTCCATAACCCCACCCCACCCACCAAATTTAATTCATAATATTAAAAACTAAAGCACAATACTGACCTTGAAAACCTAGATGGTTTTGTACTTAAAATACCGTTTTGGAAAAAAAAAGGAAGAAAAGGATAATAAATACTCTATGTCTACGTCTCACATAAATTATGTGACGATTTGTAGCATTACTGCATATAATGCTTAGTATGATTTTTTTTTTGATAGAAGTTCAGTATAGTATTACTGTAATATTCTCTGTGATCACATGCATTGAGGAGATTTTTGGTTTCATGTATATTTGTTTTTAGATCCCATTTCAAAGTGAAATTGAGAACAGAGTTTGTCTTTTCTTTCTTCCTGAAGTTTATAGTATTCACAGTGTTTGCAGAAAGCACTGTATTTGGATTGTTGCTTGGTTTTTTCTTCTTTCACATGTATAAGACCACCTAAACGCCATTCCTTCTTTTCCATTTGCACTAGCAGAGTCCCAGCAGGCAGCCATCCATCTGGAATTCAATGTTATGAAAGTAAAATAAGATTATTCATAATTTCTTCTTGTCTCTTGCAGTGAATATTTATACACACATGCAGAAGACACACAAAAATTAGAATCATCTGCAGCTCTCCCTAAACCTAAACCTTCCTATCTATGTCAGTCTGCGTGACTTCATTGAGGCACTCTCAGCTATATGCAAAACATTCTCCAGAGAGAGAGATAGACAGACAGACATGCACACACACATACGAATCAGTTGCTTACAAATACACACTAAGGATAACTAGTATTTAAAGAGCTAGTAGTTAAACATTAGGATGCTTAATACCCTCTGTAACACACCCGAAGAGTCTTTGCCTGTGGCCAGGAATGAGACAGGTGAGCCTCAGCTGCCCTCAGGAAAGTTCCCGAGTGTTGCTTAGTTGCTGTCTTTGATTTTCCTTTTCTTTCTTTTGTTTATTTATTTATTTAAAATATGATTTTATGGTCTTCCATATTGGTGTTTTTCCTTTTGAAACCTTGAACTACTATTGATGAGTGTCTCCACAGTCATGTTTTGTCTGCAACCTCATCTTTCTCTTCTTGCATGACTTAAAATTTCCTCACAGGTTATGTAGCAGGGTCATGTCAGAGCTTGGCCCACAGACTGTGAACTAGGGGTGGGATGGGGCAGGTGAGCAGCAAGAAGAGTGAAAACAGGGTTACAGAGAGTCCCAAACAGAGAGAGAGCTTGACTTGAAGTTGGGATCATGTCTGATATTCAGGAAAATTGTAAGGATGGACATTTTAGAACAAAACTGCTATGCAACATGTGAGGTCTAACTCCAGGCAGAAGGGGCATTTGTGCAAATCTTCAGGTAGACAGCACCTTAAAGGCGTGTATCATGAACTTCAGGAAGGACTAAGAGTGTGTTATAAGTGACAGGACAGAATGCAGAAGAGTATGCTGATGCATCAACAGTTGTTTGCCTGGGAGCGTCATCCTCAGCCAGCATCTGATGCAAGCTGCCTCTCTCCCATGTGAGGAGGTTAAACATTACCAAGAAAATTTGCAATGGGTTATTACCTCTAATACTCAATTTCTATACCTCTGGTTAACCTGGGAAAGGCTGGCAAACATATGAACATGGCTGTATCTGCAGTTATGTCTTCACTTTGATCAGACAGACTTTGGATCCTGAGAACATTAATAAAAATCCTTGTTCCACTCCTCTTGGGTTTTTTTTCTGTCTTTCTGTTTCTGCTTTTTCAATGAGCATTATCCTCCATTCTGAACTGAACAGACTGCTTTCTCCTCCAAATAATTCTTTTGCCTAGCAAAATTTTTTTACAAAATATTCATCTGAAAAAAAAATTATTTACATTTTTGATCAAATTTGTTTTAGGATCAGAGAATAGTTTGGGTTGGAATGGACCTTAAGATAATCTATTTCCAACCCCCTGCCATGGTCCCACCAGGACCAGGTTGCTCAAGACCTTGTCCAACCTCATCTTGAACACTGCCAGGGATGGAGCATTCACAGCTTCCTCAGGCAGCCTTTCAGAAGCTTTTTAGGTTCTTTTTCAAATAAAAAGTTTTTTTTTCTAATTTTATTATACTGATCTTATTATATATATTTTTTAAAGTATTCTAGGTCCTGTTTTGACTTGCTTTTGTGTCTTAGTCACACTTTTATGTTTCTAAGATACAGTGTGACTTTCTTTCCAAGGTTGGTAGCACACAAACAGAACTCTCTAGCGCGGAAATATCAAGACTCAGTTAATTTTTCAATTAATTTATTTATTTATTTAGTTAGTTAGTTAAAATTGCTCCCTTGGCTCTTTGGGTCCATTTATTTCATCAGAAAGAAAATAGTATTTTCTGAGTTGATCTTGTTTTCTCCTCTCCCCAAGCCCTCAAAAAAGAATATGTAAGTCATATTGTATTTAAGGTGTTCACAGTAGATTTTCACATTCTTCCTCAGCAAGAACTTATTTTATATCATATACAACATCTAACAAATTAATCTATTGAGGTAGCCACTCCAGTGTTAGAACATGATTTATGCCATTCATGTCCTGTGATAAATATGATGTCACTCTTTCCCAAATGCTTTTCAGAGTATCCTTTTAAATAGATACATTTTAAGAAAGATCTTCATCAGGGAAGTTCTTGACAAAGCTCCCATAGGCCTTAAGGCTACTGCTAAATGGCTTTAAAGTAGTAGAGTAAGGGAACCAGGCCAGAGAATAGGTTGACAACTCATACTCTCTTTGAACATATGTTGCCATATTTCACAAATGGAAAAGCTACATCTTGACTGAATATATCCACCAATCTTGTAGACATGGTCATATTTTCTTAAAAAATCTTTCTCTCTTTATATTTAAGCCACAACAGGAAGAGTATAGACCTCTAAATATAATGTTATCATTACTAGTAAAAGACCTCAGATCTTGCGCTCACCTTGGCTAGAGCTATAAGCTCCATTTAGCACTTGCTCTTGCTTCACCTGCCTGAGGCAGACAATGCATACAGGAGTGGTCTGGGAAACTGATGAAGTCACCGTGTAAAAATAGCCCAAAATACAATAGCTTCTTTAATTGATCCTGGGAAAGGCTGATGGGCCACTTCCAGACTTTAGCTGGGCTGCAGTGAGAAGGAAGCAGTGTCTGGTAACAAACATAAACCAAAGATACCCAAGACCAAGGAGGAATAAACCCTACTATGAATAACATTCTCCTCTCCTTGAATAACCCAGGACGTTGACAAACTTGCTTCTTGAAAAACACTGGCACCATTGACACTAGGAACCAGAAGGGTATTGGAAAGACAATCACCAAGAAGAGGAGAAAGATGTTCAACAATTTTAATTGTCTTACTGATGAGGCATTTCTGTATTAATGAAATTATTAATACAGACTAGTATGTATGACTGAAAAGTGGATTTCTTTGGCTATAGGTGCTTCTTTCACTCAGTATGTCCTTCTTTTGATTCCCCTCTGTAGGCTTACTTGGACATTTCCAGTTTCTTAACTGTGATAGTGTCCTAGTTTCAGCTGGGATAGAGTTAATTTTCTTCCTAGTAGCCTGTACAGTGCCTGTTTTACCTTTAGTCTGAGAACAATGCTGATAACACACTGATGTCTTAGTTGTTGTTAAGTAATGCTATCCCTAATCAAGGGCTTTTGATTTTTTCTCATGTTTTGCCTGTGAGGATATACACAAGAAGCCAGGAGGGAGCAGAGACAGGACACATGACCTATACCAGGCACAAAATGTCATGCTCAGTATATTATATATTAATTATACATATTATATATTATATATTTTATATTTTATATTATAATAATCATATTATCAATATTATTATATTTTAATTTTTAAACTGTTTTCTTATCTCAAGCTTTTGGGTTTTTATCTTTTTTCCAGTTCTTCTCTCCATCCCACCAGGGAACGACTGTGTGGTACTTAGTTGTCAGCTGGGCTTAAACCATGACAGGGGGTTAGGATCTTTTATAGTCATACCACAAAGCAGAGTCAGCAAAACTGAATTGTAACAAATCACATCCTTTCAAGTCTTAATATATAACTTCTTTATTTGTGACAATCCATTACTATGTGCTCCCCTGATATGTTTTATACCACCTGCTTGCCTTGTCCATTGTTTTATTTAAGTGTGTAAAGCAGCTTGTAGGAAAGGATCCTCATTAGATGTAAATCCAGTTTGATTCTAAAAGAGCTACTTCAAATGACATCAGCCTGCATTGTAGCTCATTATGTTCCTTTTCATACCTACTTTGCCTTATTTTTAACAGGACAATAAGCTATGATTTACATTGACAATTAAATTTTAGCCTGAAATGACTAGCTTTATGTTTTCTATTTTAGCATTTAACTCCATTCACAGCTGTCAAGACTTTTATAGACCCTGGTAGCAATTCTAAGAGGGATGTTCCAGGTATAGCAAGATACAGCTGTAGTGTTTTACAAGTTGGAGATTTCTCTCTTCTACCAGGTATCTAACTTTCACAACACTGGCCTTTAATGTTAGCAGATTCAATTACACTCCTTTGACTATCTTCTTGTATCTTACACTATGCTAGCCCTACTGTATACCTTGTGTTCTTATTGTATACCCTGATAGGTGTCATGACCGTACCTTTATTTTTCCCTGTCATTTTCACCATCCAGAGCATTTACTTATGTGATTTATCAGGTATATTTATGGTATTAATGGTGAAAGCATGTTATCTTCTGCTTTTAATCACAATAGCTTGCTGTTATATTAAACTACTACCTCTACCCAAGGTTCATATTTATGTATCTTTTCTCGTGAGTAGTTTAAAGAAAATTTTTCTGTGTGAAGATGGCGTAAGAATTATTCGAGGTGCATACAAATATTTTGAGTGAACGTGACCATCAATATATTGTAAAACGTAGTCACTGCTTTTACAGAACATACAGACTTTTGGACGACAAAAAGAAAGGGTCACATTGTTGCCTCACAAATCACTCAGAGATATACAAAATGTTAATACTAGACAAATTCTAGTTTTCTTTAACTGCAACAAAAAAAATTGTTCTGCAATATTCGGAAGCATTTGGAACATATTTAATTTTCAACCACCAATTTTCTTGCCACTGTGTAGCTCATTTGAGACACTTCTGTTATTGCTGCATTGCACCCTGACAGGTTTTTCTTCATACAGGCATCTTAAGAGTATAGGAGCAACACAACTCACTTTATGATGTACTCTGCAAAGGTATCTGTAGGGACTCATTTTAACTTCTAAAAATATTAAAGATGTGTAGGTATGTTATCTGAGGAACAAGACCAATATTCCCCTGCTTAGTCATTGGCAAAAGCATAAAGATTATAAATCTATTAAAAAGTATTCTACCCTGCCAGGTGTGAATGACGTATATTTTTATAGGATCTTTTTTGGCAGCTGTCCTTCAGATAGGAAATCTTTTGGTAACTTGCAACTTTTGTGTGGTGGAGAGAACATCCTACTACTCTGGCCATCCTTTCTGTATTGCATGTTAAGGCTATTTCAGGAGGGCAACAAAGGTCATGGTTTTATCCTACCATTGTTTTCTGACTGCTACTCGTCTTTACATGGATTTTTTTATCATGACTTGAGAGACCAAATGTCTGCTCAAGCCTGCCTCATCAGCAAACTAAGAGAAAAGACTATTGTAAAAGTAGGAAAAAATAAAATAATAATTCAAATAAAGACAGTTAGTGAAGTGTCCATCTGGAGTTATACATTTGGTCAATCATAAAAAAAGTCAGGATTTTTCTTGGAAAGATCTGTTAAATCATAAATAGAGTATTGATTTTTTTAATTGCTTATAACTAGTAACTAGCTATGTAGATGTTGTTAGTCACTTCTCTTTTGTTTGATTTCTTAACTGCATTGTTGAACTAATTACAAATCATCCTACGTATTGTGTACCTGTTTTTTATGGATATTTTGATTGCAAAAAGCTGTGTAATTTTGCAGGTATTTTGTCCTGGATGGAAAGCAAAGCTTATAGTTTTAAAATAATATATTTTGGAAATCTTTTATTTAAGAAAAAAAAATTGTTAAAATGCTCTGACTGATATTGCATGACTATTCAAATTGCTTATAGCTTTTAATTTTCTCTCTTTTGTGAAAATGACTATATACAGAACTCTCTTTACCTTTTTGATTCAGTAGCAGAGACTTTCACACTTCTGCTTCTTCAGGATTTTCAAGTACAGTGATTGTTTATGAAAACTGTACTGTGGAAATCAATTATCCCCTCCAAATATTTCAAAGGAAGTATCTGTCCTTTGTGTACATGTTTGTTGTAAGTCCTCACTGGAAACCAGTTGAAGTTCAGCCACATCACAGTTATCATCTGCAGATACAATTATATAGCTATATTTAATGCCTTAGTGGAAAGCCCCATACCACAGTTTAATTTCCCACAGAAACCTAAATTCGTTCTTGGGCTGTGTATTTTTCTATCATGTAAGATAATCAGTCGGAACAGAAATCCAATTTTGACTCAATCAACAATACTCTGAAGAAGGTTACATAAAATAACGCACAGTTTTTAGTATGCCACCTAGTATGTGACTAGCCTGTTCATTTAGTCATTGCTGGAAACATATTCTGGTATGAGACTGAAACTTTTACTAATGGTCTCCACCCGGAGTACATTTTACTCTTTTGAGAAATGTTATTGCCCTCCTCTTTTTTTTTTTTCCCCCCAGTGTGGAATATGGTGGATTTTTTCTGTTTAACCTGGAAATTTCTAGTTCTAACTCTGAGCCCCAAAAGAAAGTAACATTTATACTGCTAGATTGCTGAAGAAATCATAAACATTACAGTTGAAAAATACTTATTTCTCTGTTTCCTTCTGCTGATATAGGATTGTTCTACAGTCTATCCCTGTGTGCCTATTTGGTTTGAAAACGACGGAAAATATTGGACTTCACCAGCTCTTCATACACATAGCCTGATGTATATGGTTATACCAACTCTATCCCAATGATATTCAGCTTCATTTTCTTTCAATAGTTATTTCTCATTATTAATCCTAATGGGTTAGGGTGCTAAATACTATCTATTTTTTCCTTGTTTACAAATAGTAGAAAATAGTTGCATTGCACTGACACATAAAATGCTTATTCTGAAGCAGGCCTGTGGTTCAGTTAGATTCATTCTTTAATAATGTTCAGTACCAGAAGCTTTAGAAAAAGGTGTAAAACTGTGATTGCCTTGTACCATGAGGCAACACGATTAGACTGATAGGAACCTTATGCCTGAATCTGGCCAAGTGGGGGTTGAGAAGTGAGCTGCTGTATTTCTTCTCAGGTTCAGGTGACTCACATATCCAGACAGAAGTGAAATACTATCATGGATCCTGAATGATATAGACTTGCAGCAGATTGCTTTTCTATTGCCTGACAAAGCAATTTAATAATAGTGTTGGTACAGTTCATTCTCTAGCCTGTCCCAGGCTCATGGTCTTTCTGTGAAAACGAGCTTTGTAGTTTCTGAAGCCAGCTTCCTTGAGTCTTTGGTACACTTTTCAGTGTTACCTGAGAGCACTTTGGTACCAAAGTTTAAGTATCGTGTGCTGGCCCTATACAGAATTCTTGTGGCTGCAGTTTTCAGATTTTGTATCTTTTTCTAGGATTTATGAGACCAGCAGCATTTACTACTTTTCAAAAAGAAAAACATAACTTGGTAGCAAAATATATTTTACTCTTGCCATAGAGTCTTGTCTCTGAAGCCCTCCTTTTCATCATCCTCTCACAACAAAGTGGAAGTTCTAGGTATCCTTACCTGATCCAAAGTGGTATGCCTACAGCAGGATGAAAGCAAAGTATAAGGTAAAGCAGTGAGACTTCATTATAAAAGAGGCTGATGGAAGCAGTGTCACTTTTTTCTTTTTAGTAGGAATGTGGAGAGTACTGCTCTCTTTGCTTTACTACAGATACTGGGTGTGATCTATGTGGTTCTCTCAACAAAGCATGTCTTAAACATGAAAACTGGAAGAAAGCTAAGTAGGGGGCAAGGGAGAGCAAGAAATTCTTTTGTGTATCTCTCTCTCTACATACAAATGTGGCAATGCTGTGGGCTGACCCTGGCTAGCAACTAAGCTGCCATACAGCTGCTCACTGACTCTCCCTCTACAGCGAGATGGAGGAGAGAATCAGAGCAGCAAAACTGAGAAAACTTGTGGGTTGAGATAAGGACAGTTTAATAAGTGAAGCAATGTATGTGCGAACAAAACAAAATAAGGAATTTATTGACTATTTCTCATCTGCAGGCAGATGTTTAGTCACTTTCTGGAAAGCAGGCCCTCAGCACAGGTAACAGCTACTTGCAAAGACAAACACCCCGACCACCAATGTTCCCCCTTCCAGCTTCTTTCCTTATGCTTTTATTGCTGAGCATGGTATCATGCTATTATGTAATATCCCTTTCTTTGATTCAAGTCAGCTGTCCCAAACATAGCCCTCCCATTTTCTTGCTCACCCTACTTTTTGAGGGGATGGGGGCACATGTAGAGTGAGAAAAAGAGAAAGCCATGACACTGTGCAAGCACTGCTCAGGAATGACCAAAACACTACTGTGTTACCAATGTTGTTTTAGCCACAAATGCAAAGCAGAGCACCATAGAGGCTGCTGTGATGAAAGTTAACTTCATCCCCAGTACAGGTAGAGACTCAAGTGTATCCATTCTAGTAAAGCTGTCTTGGGGGTGCAAAGGTCAGGTGAAATCTTGTGTGTATATATTGGGCAATGCATTTTCTGATAAGGAAGAAGGGGCTATTGGTACTCCATGTAAAGACTATTTTCCACTCATTCTCAAGTGATAGGAATCCAAGATGAGAGGGAATTAATATTTTTTACATCTGAAAATGTTTTCAGTGAGAGGTACAGAGAAGTGTGGTATGGGATAGTACATATAGGCAGGCTTCTGCTGTTGTCATAACAACCAGTGTAAAAGTCTGCTCTTCAAAAAAAGGTCGGAGACACTAAAGAAAACTGAATAAATTTGTTAGAAGAAGGAAAGGAGGGAGAGGGAGAGGGAAAAAAAAGCAAGTGGAAGTTTCACTGATATAAAGTCAAATCTGTTATATTTTGCTTAGCCTCGAGATTGAGGCCACATTTGGATTAGAAAGAATTTCTGTATATTCTTGCTCAGGTTTTAGTGTGTGCCTAGTGATTCTGATTATATTCTCATTTTTGGCATTTCCTTTAGATAATGAACTACTTCATGGCATATGTGCAGATCACTGAGACAGAACTGAGGGCAGTTCCCTTACCTCTCTGATAACGAGGAGAGAACTGTATGGAATGCAACAGTGGAAGTAATTGTCGTTGCTGAGAATGCAGATTAGTGCTTTCTGGCCATAGAAGGTAATTTTGTAGACTGAAATAAGATGTCCATTTGTACCGGCAGTTGCCAAATACTCAGGCATGAAGAATAATCTCAATGTAGGTGATTTTGGAGTGTCTGCATACTCTGAATTGACAGGTAAGGTCCTAGAATACCTTACAATACTGGTAACTACTGGTCTTTGTGGCAGGAATATGTCTGCCATTCATGGTCTGCTGGGATCCAGTGGGACATAGTGCTTGGGAACATATCTACCACTGGTGTCACAGTGAACTTGGACATACTGTTTTACCAGAATTCTGCAATCAGAAATTACAAGTTGTAATTCACAGCTTGTAATTTTCAATAGGTAGACAAGAAGATGGTAACATAGCCTTTCAAGAAGACAGCTGTGAGAACAGATTGATAAATAGCTGATGCACAGATAGCTGTGTGTCAGATCTCTAGAAGGCAAAACAGAAAGCTTCCCATGACCTGAAAGGATCAAGACAGCAACTCAGAAATTACATGCCCAGAACTAATAATCTGTTCCTTGCAGAGGGCTCTGAAGGCTATTTCATATCTAGAAATTATATGCTAGAAATTATCCATGCTAGCTGATATCTAGAGTGAGACGTGGTCCTGATAAAACAACCTGTGACATGCTCCTTTTATCTTGCCTGAGACAGGTGGCTTCTGTTACTCAGATGTGCTCTTGAAAAAGCTTGTGCAGTGCTGTGAGTAGTGTGCCCTTGTGATAAATCATCCAGCACCTCACTGTTGCTGGAGACAGCTTTCCTACTGCTTAAGAGCTCTCAGGAGCTTGCAGCCTATAACAGCATATTACAGCACATAGAAGCAGTGAAATCATTGCTGAGGAGCAAAGGAAGGATTGGTCCCTTAGGTAGATTAAAAAGTGATGATAGATGTTGGTGAAAACAGGGCAGAAATCCTTCCATAGCTTTATTGGATTTTGATGCATTTATAGTTCCTGTGAGGTAGATGAGGCCTAGGAAGGACTTGGAAACACTGTAAAAGTGTAAAGTCTTCTGGGATAGATGCCATAGGGTATGTTGTATGGGTAAGAGTGAAAATTTTTGGTATACCTCTGAAGATCATGTGGTATGCTAAGAATACTGAGTGTGAAATGTGTATATCAGCTTTACACATCCAAATTCCTTTTTGTGACCCTTATTTTTTTTTTATATTATATGTTTACATATTTGTTGTACTTTTTGTGGCCTACTTCTAGAAAAAGCCAGTGATCTGTTAAGCAATAGAATCATCTCAGTATAATGTGTGTGATTATTCAGGTCTCTGCAGGAACTGTTTGCCACCTTATAGCATTCAAACTTGTGTCTAGTTTGGTAGGATTTACTGTAACCTTTTTTGATTGTTGCTTTCTAAGCATGTACTGTGAATATTTTCCTCCAGGATACTTTAGACTAAAACATTTTATGTGTTGTAAAGAGTTTTTACTCTTCTTTCTCTTCCTTTATTATTTCTGCATATTTCAATGGTTCTACCCACTAACACATTAAGGTGCAGATCATGTTTATTTCAAAATAATGAAGAAACGAACTTAATAAAAGCAGGCACATAAAAAATCAGTGCCTTTTGACTATAACTGAACTATTACTCCCAATTCAAAACATCGTAGCCCTTTAATTCAATACTTTAAATTGGTCTTTTGGGATTTTGAGAGGGAGGGTGTGCAGATGTTAAGTGGTAACTTAACGTATGCCTTTCTTACAAGAAAATTTGTGCAAATAGTCTTTTTGCCCAAGATTAGAAGAGCTAATTGTGTGAGGAAGGGTTAGGCTGAAAGCAGACTTTTAGGTTGAAAAGAGAAATTTGTTTTTTTAATCTCTGTGTGGGAGTTTTATACTCACACTATATCTACTGCATTTGCTGTACTCACTGATTTTGTAATCGAATCTGAAAAGCATTCAGCTGTATTTCGTGTTCATGATGAACTGGAGCATATGTCTACTTCTTTGTTAATCTTTTGACAGAAATGTAATTTCAGAGATGTCACTCATCGTATTTAACATACCACATTTCCTTCATTATCATTCCAAGAACAAATTAGGATCTGTGCTCAAGCAATTAGTATCAATTGCTCTGTGCTTGTGCATATGTGAATAACTTTTATATTTAACTTCATACATTGAGTTAAATCAGACTTATATTGCCCATCACAGAAAACTTTTAATTCCTTGGATTTCTATAATGCAGTAACTCACAATCTGTGAGATTCTTGGAGATCTCTAGTGGTACATGCAATTTTTCCTTCTTTTATTCTTCTTAGAGAGAGGAATGTTATAAAGATTGTCAAGAAAAAAAAATCATCATCTCATGTTTATACAGAAAAAATTTAGAAAATAATTCTAGCTACTGAGTATCAGTATTATAGTTACAAGAACTACAAATTCCTGAATTACAGCTGACATTTGATAGAAAGAAGAAATTCAAATGTTCATTATGAACCCCTTCTTTACCTCTTTATGACATGAATCTTGCTATTAGTAGTCTTCTGCTAACATATTATAGTCTTTTAATGTGAAAAGCTAGTAAGGCTAAAACCAAAACAAATGATGCACCCAGTATCCGCCCTGTAGAAGTCGTATCTGTAGGATGCTGTGTATGTGGATTCAAAAGGAAACTGAACAGCAATGCAGGAAGTACCTCCACTGCAAACAGTTGTAGGTCAGGAAAGACTTAGGTCGTAGCATCATGAGTAACTTCTCTGTTCTTACTTTTTGACTGACACCAGTTAAATTACACTGTTGGAAAGACAGTGCCAGGCTAGATGGACATTTGGTTTAATATAATATGTCTGTTCTTATGATGTCTTTGTTCTTCCTAAGTTCCAGATAGATCTTGGGAAGAAAGGGAGGTAAACTTTCTTGAAATGCACATTAGGAGGTAAAAAATAAGAAACTGGATTATGAAGAGATTTACAAAAATTTGTTTTTTAAAAAGGACGAATTATTAAAAAAAAAGACAAATTCTAGAAAGAATATGTAAATTATTATTTCAATTGTAGCATTTTGGTTAAGTTTATTTGATGGGCACAAGCATTCTGTGATGATAGCTTTAGCTATTGATATTTTGTGTATCTTTTATTGATACTTTGTACACCTTGGCCATGAACTGTCTCAGGGAAAGACACATGCTGTTGTATGTACAAGAGTCTTCGTGCCTCCAGCCTACCCCAGGAGCAGCTTTAATCGAACATGTGTCATCTTAATCCTTTTCCATTGCACACTGTTAATCTCTGTACTTTTTTGGAATTTTCTATTAAAAATCTATTATAAGAATTTTAGTACCTTTGTCTTGGATTCATGTCCTTCTCATATAGATGTCCAAAGAAACCTGGGTGCTTTCTTACGCTACTCGACATCATTTTAAGTGTGAGGCCACTCCATCAAAATTATATGGTCAGAATCTTTGCATTTCCACTGGGAAAATCTCTAGGAATTTTGGATCACCTTTTGAAAGAAATTCTCCAAAAAGGCTTTGGAAGCACTGTGCTTTTGCCAACTTTGTTGACTCTAAACCAAGAAGAGGACAAGTGCCATAAAACTGGGATTACTGGGAATGTACAGTGTGCAAAATAAGAATTCAGAAGAATTCCTGAAATGCTAGACCAGGGCAATGGCATAGAATCATAGATTAGTAAGGGTTGGAAAGGACCTTAAGATCATCTAGTTCCAACCCCCCTGCCAGGGGCAGGGACACCTTGCCCTAAACCATCTCGCCCAAGGCTCTGTCCAACCTGGCCTTGAACACCGCCAGGGATGGAGCATCCACAACCTCCCTCGGCAACCCATTCCAGTGCTTCACCACCCTCACTGTAAAGAACTTCTTCCTTATATCTAACCTAAACTTCCCCTGTTTAAGTTTAAACCCATTACCCATTGCCCTACCACTACAGTCCCTAAGGAAGAGTCCCTCCCCAGCACCTTTATAGGCCCCCTTCAGATACTGGAAGGCTGCTATGAGGTCTCCACGCAGCCTTCTCTTCTCCAGGCTGAACAGCCCCAACTTTCTCAGCCTGTCTTCATACGGGAGGTGCTCCAGCCCTCTTATCATCCTCGTGGCCCTTCTCTGGACTCGCTCCAACAGCTCCATGTCCTTTTTATGTTGAGGACACCAGAACTGTACACAGTACTCCAAGTGAGGTCTCACAAGAGCAGAGCAGAGGGGCAGGATCACCTCCTTTGACCTGCTGGTCACACTTCTTTTAATGTAGCCCAGGATACGGTTGGCTTTCTGAGCTGCAAGCACACACTGCCGGCTCATGTTAAGCTTCTCATCAACCAACACCCCCAAGTCCTTCTCCACAGGGCTGCTCTGAATCTCTTCTCTGCCCAGCCTGTAGCAGTGCCTGGGATTGCCCCTACCCAGGTGTAGGACCTTACACTTGGCTTAGTCAAACTTCATAAGGTTGGCATCAGCCCTCCTCACAAACATGTCAAGGTCCCTCTGGACAGCATTTCTTCCCTCCAGCGTATCAACCGAACCACACAGCTTGGTGTCGTCAGCAAACTTGCTGAGGGCGCACTCAATCCCACTGTCCATGTTGCCTACAAAGATGTTGAACAGGACCGGTCCCAACACCGATCCCTGAGGGACACCACTCGTTACAGGTTTCCAACTGGATATTGAGCCATTTATCACAACTCTTTGCATGTGGACATTGAGCCAGTTCTTTATCCACCGAGTGGTCCACCTATCAAATCAATGTCTCTCCAATTTAGAGACAAGGATGTCGTGCGGGACAGTGTCGAATGCTTTGCACAAGTCCAAGTAGATGACGTCAACTGCTCTGCCACTGTCCATCAGTTCCGTGGCTCCATCATAGGCCACCAAATTGGTCAGGCAGGATTTCCCCTTAGTGAAACCATGTTGGCTGTCACCAACCACCTCGTTGTTTTTCATGTGCCTTAGCATGCTTTCCAGGAGAATCTGCTCCAAGATTTTGCCAGGGACAGTGGTGAGACTGACTGGTCTATAGTTCCCCGTGTCTTCCACCTTCCCCTTCTTGAAAATGGGGGTTATATTACCCTTCTTCCAGTCATCGGGAACTTCACCTGACTGCCAGGATTTTTCGAACATGATGGACAGTGGCTTAGCAACTTCATTCGCCAGCTCCTTCAGGACCCGTGGATGGATTTCATCAGGTCCCATGGACTTGTGCACGTTCAGGTTCTTAAGATGGTCTCGAACCTGATCCTCTCCTACAGTGGGCCTAAGGTCTTCATTCTCACAGTCCCTACATCTGCTTTCCAAGACTTGGGTGGTGCGGTCAGAGCATTTGCTTGTGAAGACTGAGGCAAAGAAGTCATTAAGAACCTCAGCCTTCTCCAAATCCATGGTAGCCAGTTCTCCTGATAGCTTCTGGAGAGGGCCCACGTTGTCCCTAGTCTTTTTATTTGCTACGTATCTATAGAATCCTTTCCTGTTATCTTTTACATCCCTTGCCAAACTTCATTCTAGCTGGGCCTTAGCTTTCCTAACCTGGTCCCTAGCTTCCCAGGCAGTGCTCCTATATTCTTCCCAGTCTGCCTGTCCTCGCTTCCACCTTCTATAAGCTTCTTTTTTCCCTCTAAGTTTCCTCAGCAGCTCCTTGTCCATCCATGGAGGTCTCCTGGCCCTCCTGCTGCACTTTCTTCTAGTCAAGATGCAACACTCCTGAGCACGTAGCAGGTGATCCTTGAATATCGACCAGCAGTCTTGGGCCCCCCTGCCCTCTAGGACTGTATCCCACGGAACCTTACTGAGCAGGTTCCTGAAGAGGCCAAAGTCTGCTCTCTTGAAGTCCAGGGCAGTGAGCTTTCTGCATATTCTTCTCACTGTCCTGAGGATCTCAAACTCAACCATCTCATGATCACTACAGCCAAGGCTGCCCTGGAGCGTCACATTTCCAACCAGTCCCTCCCTGTTGGTGAGCACGAGGTCCAGCATGGCACCTCTCCTTGACGGCTGCACTCGTTGTCCATCCTGTCCTATATGGAAGGAGACAGATGTCTCAGCACTTGCCAGTACAACACTGACACCTCAGTTTAGTTATGAAGTATACATTTTGATGAGCAATAAAGGAGTTATGCCAGCATTTGTGGAAAAAATTATCTGGCATGAAGGAAAATGGAATGACGAAGTAGAAATGGGAAGGGCAAAGTGGGAGAAAGTATCTGCAGCTATATAGTGAGTTCTCCATTTTTTGTAGGCTCAGGGAAACAGCCTAGAGACTAAAGACCCTAACTGGACTCTCCAGATCACGTAAAAATGCTCTGCACCTCACAAATAAGAAGTAGACATGGATTCTGACCATAAAGTATCTGAGTACCATAATCCCATACTGGTTTTGGTATGAACAGTATGGGGAAAGAAGTGGGTTGTGTCTGTTTTTTGACCTAGTATCTCACTAGACCCAATCTTTATGTGCCAACATTTCCTTATTTAATACTTCATTAATATGTAGTCTGATGTAATCTATTGAGATACAAGCAAACTAACTAATTTTCACTTTCATTGTATACATATTTGACTCATGAGGGGAATTTCCTGTGGCAATATAGCTCTAGCTGGCATGGCTTTATGTTAGTAAGAACTAGTTAAGGGTTGGAAAGATTAGGGAGATTATAGGAAAATAATTGGCATATGAGCAATCTCTGAGCCTTTGTAAGAGAAGGCAAGTTAAATTGCCTAAGAACTTTACAGGTCTAATTCTGCATGGTTATTAAATTTAAATGCATAGTGAGTTTCAAAAGTGGACATGACAGGAAAGGTGCGGTGAGCTGAGATACAAGATTTAATAAAACAAATCACATCTGAATGTCTAAATTATGCAGATCACTTCATATTTTTTCCTTCTTTAATAAAGGGATTAAACAAAAGGAAGCTTCATTTTCTTTCAAAAGATAGCTTTTAAAGGGTAATCGATTTCCTGAACAGTGCAAAGACCCTTGGATGAAAAGTATTATAGACATATTTATGTATGTGAAGAAATAGTGTGGCTGCTATTACAATTATTTTTAGACTTTTGCACACAAACTTTTGTTTGTCTAACTGCACAGAAGATGTAGAAGTCTTTTCTGAGAATACATCCTGGGCTGACAAACTTAGAAGCTTGAGCTCAGTACACCTTCTATGTTATGTAAACATGCAAATCTATGTGACCAACTTGTGGTGGTTGTAAATTTTCATCAGGCTTCCCACAGACAATTTTAAGTGCTTTCATCCTGGTTTTGGCAAGGGAGTTCTCTGTTCTTATAGCAGTTGCACAGCTGAAATAATAAAACAGATCTTTGCAAAAGCAAATGCTCATGATGGATTTTCTCCTACTGTTCGGAAACAAAAGTGAAGGTTGGTGTGAGCAGTAGGAGGTCAACCTATCTTTACTTGATTTAATTCTGTCTGAGTTGTCTCCTGTAAAACCTAATGAAAACTCAATATTGTCAGCATGGGCTAGCAAACTATTCAACAATTTGAACTTAGAAAGAAACTTTTAAATTATTGATTCTTTCTTCTACCTGCTCTGCATAAAACTGCTAGCCAAATGTATCCAAAATAACTAGAAACCAAACACCAAAGACTGCCCCATGCAGATTCCTGCACTTGTTCCCATATGACTTCTACTCCTAGAAAAAAAGAAATAGAAAGCAACTGAAATTGCAGACAGTGTGAAAAAATGCATCTTGGCAACAACTCCCAAAATTACAGCAACATGAGTTTATTCTTTTAATATTGTTTTTAAAAGCAGATGCCCTGTCGGTCTATTTTACCATTCTAGAGTTGTAGCTTGAAATGACTTTTCTGTCAAGTCATAGATTGAATCCCAGACTTCAAATCATATGAGAGATTTATGCTTTATCTCTTTGTTAAGGTTTTTTTCACAGTTCATGAAATGTCATCACCTCTAGACACTACTTCATCTAGACAAAGGTAGTCACCTGCACTGAATCACTGACTAAAGGAGCATGTCCTTCCTTTATTTATTCTTCAGCTTATAATTGCCTCTTCAGTGTACACTAATTCATTGCGTTAGTCAACATATTAATTCACTTGAATAAATTCAGAAAATAATTTTTTATAGTAAACAAAGGATATTATTTAACTTTTACTTAATAGCACCAAGGACCCATGTTTACCTTGAACCAGTAACATGGCATTTCAAATTTTTACTGACAAATTTGCTAAAAGATTATTTTTTTCAGCTTCTACTCTTCTAGATACCTAATCGGTCAGACAGGAACCAAAAATCCTGCTTTCTGTTTCCTGCAACTATCAGAGAAAAATGCATACCTCTCTTTCTTTTTTAAATGGTGTTCACTTTATGTTAAATTTTTTTATATCACTAGAACACACTAGAATGAAAGTAAAACCAGGATTGCTTGATCATCCCTGGAAAGGTCAAACAAACTGCCAAGGAATTTTATGAAGGAGAAAATCAATGGATATTGTTGCTAAAACTGCTCGTGGCTATAGTAGATGGACAAAACACTGTGTTAGCTGTATGTCTGTCTTACAGTAAATGAAACATGGCATATAATTAAATTATGACTTCAAATGTAATTCTGAAGCATAATCTTTTAAATTAGAAAATGGAACACAATGGATTTTGATATAGATCATACTGTTTGATATTTTCTTCCAATATAGATCCAAATATACAGCTTGTAGTTGGTGGTAGCTTAGGTAATACATCCACAGCACTGCTTCATGAGCACTTTTGTACCCTTGAGTGAATAAACAATGAGTATCTTGGGCAGATTTTACAATGTGACCTTAAGTAAGAACTTCTGTTTCTCACAGACCTTCTAAATTACTCTCTTTCTTAACTGGGCTATCTGTCAATGACCTCAACTCTCTTCTATCTTGCCTGTCAGTACCATAAATATCCCTTACTCGGAATTACGGTTTATCTTGGGCTTGACTGTAGCTCTGCCCTGGACATGCGGCATCAGACCACTGTGTACTCCAAGATTCAAATTGGCACCATCTGCTCCAATTTGTTCTGTGGGGATGTTACCCTGTGACAAGCCAGCTGCCTAATTCCGCCTTTGCACAATTATGCTCCTACAACATCCTTCACAAGACTGGCATGAACCCTTGCACAAAGAGCATAAGCAGTGCCCCAAGGCTTCTGTTATTCTTGTCTGGAGAACTGAAACACGACTAATACAAGGTGCAAAGCATATGTTCTTACTCCCTGTCTGGTGGTTGAAACTGTACCACAATTTTTCCTTTCCAAAGGCCTAGATTCAGTGAAAGAAAATAGGACCTGATCCATGCAAACATGTAGGTAGGCTGATATCCATCATTCCTACTTTTTAGTAGTTTTATATACCTAATATTTTCTCATAAGTAGAATTCATAAACACAATTTGGCAATGTGAAAGAGGAATTCATAACACCCAGAACACTCAACAGGGTTAGATTAAACCAAATCATAGCAGTTTATGAAAAGCATGTTGTAATGAAGACTGTAACTTTCCTAAAGCATTCACATTAGGAAATAATTCAGGATTTATTTCAATTTTATATCAAGACTTTCCTTTAATGAGTTGAATCATAATATAATCAATGACAGGAGATAACTATACCTTTAAAAATAAAAGAAAAAACTAGTAGCTCTCTTCTGGACTTAGGTACTTTCCTGTCAATTTTAGTCATTTGGCTGTGTAAGTTATACAAAATAAGGCTTGTCTTTTTCTTACAAAAAATAGCTAGAGGAATGCAGCAGGCTTTCAACTTTTATATGTAATTGATTCAATTGCTTAGTTGTTACAGTGTTTATCAAGGATTGTCAAAACTCTGCTGGAAGGGAACTGACTCGCATCTCTCTCGCCCCTCAGAAGAGTGCCTGATGGCAAGATACAGAGGAGAGGTGACTGCCCTTCTGTTCAACATGTATGCTAATATAGCAGAAAGAAAATTTCAAGAGGCAGAAAATGATTTAGTAAGTGAAAGGAAGCATGACTCTATGGCCCAGAAATAAGGTCACTTCTTGGCAAGGAAAGTTTTGGTTCTGGTATATAGCCATAACATTGTTTATTTATTTTATCCAATAGTTTTTTAATGCAAAATGAAGAAGCAACCCCCGACTTCTATGTAGCAATGGCTACATTCTTGTCTGTACCAAAGGTACTCTAAAGCTAACTTGTATCTGTTTACATAAGTTGCAGTCATACAAATCTGCAGCATAGATTTATTTTTAAGCTGCCTGTCTCTCCATAGGCACTGTCTAGGGAACCTGGATGCATAGCTCCAGGCTCCAGGAATCCCCTAAGCAATAATGCTCAGGTGCTGCAGTGTTCAGTAATGCGATAGCCAAGTCTTCTTGCAGCTCCAGCTCTATATGACTAAGCATAACTAATGCAAACACTTCAACAAAGTATCTCTTAGCAAACAAGCATAGCGTATCTGAACCTTGCTTATCCATTGTAACACGGAGACAAAAATCAGAGCTATATTTCTATGGAAAGTTCTGGGTCTAGAAAAAAAATGTATCTATGAACAAGTAATACATCAGCTGTAGAAAGCTCTAAAATATTTTAACTGGAGCTGCTGAAATTTTCAGCTTTTAGACTCCAGCATAAATAACATCATTTTTATTTCTCTGTATAAGTCAGTGTTGTCACTTGTGATGCCATATAACCAGCTGTATACACATTTTCTTCTGTTGGAGACACTGTAGACTCTTGGGAAATAAGAGGTGGAATCAAGGATTTCCTTTTCTTAGGAAGATGGTAGTATATTTTAATTGCAAAAAGATAAAATAACTGGTGTAGGGAGTTGCTAAATACTGAAAATTCTTTTACGGGACTGGATTCTTGAACAGGTTTTAAAAAAGTCTTGTATAGAAGCAGACAGAAATCTTACCTTCATCTGAACATTGGTTGTATGTTTTTTTTATATATATATATATGTATGTTTTATGGTTAACAGCTGCAAAGAATCAGAGATAGAAAATGGTATCAGATAGATATAATTGACTTACTTACAAATTTGCACACAGAAAATACTTTAGAAAAAAAAATAATCTAGAAGAAAAAAAGGTATTGCCTGGACAATTGTAACGCAGCTATATCAATTTATGCTTTATATGTTACCTTATATGCCTCATTAGATGATCATACACTACTGTTTTGAAAAAGCTCATTTCACTCAGAACTTGCAGTTATATATCTCCAGTATTCAGAAAATCATCTGTTTCTCAAAGTGTATTTTAATTTTTTTGTATAAATCTCCTACCTCTATTTGTGTCTGTATCAGTGGTGCTAAGATGCTGTAGTTCTAACGGAATGGATTGGTACCTGATTTAGATGAAAGTAAATACAGCTTGACTCTCTTTACCCTGAATCTTCCTAAATTTACATTTACATGCTAATATTTTTTAGAAAGTCTTATGATGAGGTCAACATGAAGCAGAACCCCGGTGCTATATTACAATGCAAAGAAACCAATAGACAATGTTATAAAATTACTTCATATTACATATGTCTGCTTACAAAGCTGGGCACATCTTAAAGTTGTAAGTTAATATAGAACATTTAACAACTACTAAATTAGGAACATTCCACATAACATCTGCAATACCGATTACAAATCCTATAGCAAATTTTGCCATTCATAGCTTCATTCTCATTAAAAATTGTCTTCGACGGAGGCATATGAAGCTACGCTGCCTTAAGATGAACTTCTACAAAACCCCATATCACTTGCATATTTCTTCCTTAATATGATAACACAGTGCTATAAATCTTTTTTGTCAGACTTAAGAGTTCATTTTGCAAATTCTAAATTTTTTGTTGATGATGTGAATACTTCTTAGGCCATGATAGTTTCTCATGAGCTTGGTTTAAAAGTACCCAACTTTCAGGGCATCTCTGGGAAATTGCAGCTTTTTGCTGTGGACATGAGTGCCTTGGGTGTTGGTGACACACTTGTATTCCTATGGTGCCTTTTGTGCACCACATCTTTTAATCCCAGGCTTTGACGAATCTGTGAATCAGCAAACCATCTATATTTGCAAGTTGCCTGGTGCAGAACTAATGCGACAGCTAAAGATACGTCTTGTGGGTATTTGTAACATTTCATCTTCTTGCCTTTCAGCCATTCACCATATTTCAACTTGCCATAATAATAGCTCTGGGCCATCTTTTATCAAAACACATAGCACATGCCCAAAGTCCTGTTAACTGACCTACAGGAGCATTATAATGTGTGGAATAGTGCTGTAAGGTCTCAGTGTCTAGGATCTGATCCTGCTCTTTTATGCCAGGAGGTGCATAAAACAAAAAAAAAAAAGCATTTGGAATTGAGGTGCTTAACATAGCAACAAATAGTTCAAGATTCTTAGTTGTACAAAAGAATATACTACTCTATAATACACATTCAGTTTTATTTTGAGTTGCATTCTCTTTTGGACTTCTGTCTTTAAGTGCAGAAAGCAGCACTTCTAAGCACATGGCATTTGTAAAGGAGTACCAGTCAAGCATTTTTACCCACATCATAAAGCGGGATTGCTCTTCAAAATTCAAGTCCACAGCAATTGTGCATTATCATTCCCCAGTATGATAATTATTTTATTTCCTGAAAATGACTTGTTGAAGAGAGATGGCAGATGACCTAATCAGTATAGATCATACCTGATCATGCTGATTATGGTAAAATTTGAAAGGAATGTTAACATCTTAGCCCATTATTCCGTCATTCCAGTGACTTGTTTCTGGAAAAATTAATTCCAGAATTTTACTGCTCATCTTCTAACTTGCCTATTCAGTGGGAAATACAGATGAATTCCCGGTGTTTTGTAAGTAAAATTTTATAAGTAGATTTCTCTATACGTAAGCCAACTTTATAGTGATCAAGCTCATAATAAAGGAATGCCATGTACCTTTATAATATTGCATTGATATTACAGAGTGGTTGCACATCACCCTAGAAATAATGCAGTTCAAGTTTAAGAAACCTCTATTATCATGTCTTCATGCAGGTGGCTATAGGCGTGTTTCTAAGCATCTAGTTAATACAGTGAGTGAAGCATGCCAAATAACTCAGCTGCCACTAAAGTAGACTTCCAGAAGACCATTCATTGGTTAAACAGTCACCTAATATAGTCGTGATGTCAGAACATATCTTGCTTGGCTGCTCAGTATTGCTCAAGATGGGAGTGAGTTTCCCTTTTGTCTCATGTTATACCTGCCGTGTAGATATCTCAGGTACTCTAGGGCCTTTCAAGCAGCACTAGATTTAGTCAGTAGAGCTTTCTAGACTCCTGTGGTTACCTTGAGTCTATTTACTAGCTCTTGTACAGAAACCTACAAGTAGACACTGAAGTTTAGATATCTTCACCTCAAGTTGAATCCATCCTTGGAGCTCAACTTGGGACCAGGGGGAAACTTAGAGTGTTAGCTGGGGGCTACGTGGAACACACACATCTCAAATTATCCTCAATGTAGACCTTCAAACATCTTAATCCATCCTATCATTTTGTTATCATTTTGTTTTTATAGGCGTTTCACATGGAGTGACAGTGGTAGACAACATATGCTTGGTTTAAATGGAGTCTTCATGTTCTCCTGTTTAGTGATAGGTGAAAATTAGGTAGTCAATAAATTATACCTTTCAATACACTAGTAAGGCAGAGAGAATTAAATTAAAATTTAAAGTATGTCCCTATACCTGTTGAAGGTATATTGAGACCTGTACCTTTATTTCAGACATTGCATAGTTCAGATCATTGTGACTACACAGGCATCTTTTTGCTGGTTTTATGTGAGAGAAGTTGTACTCCAGCCGAAAGCACACTAAGGGTTCGTTTTCCAGTGACGGTGTTAATATCACAGGATATCATCCCCAGATACTTGCTGCAAAAAGGAGGGGGAATGCAAGGAATGAATGCCCTTTAGATGCAGAGCAAAGAAACAATCTAATTATGCTGCTCATAGTCTGCTGAGGAAATGGAATAGACACATCAGCATAATTTAAACTACCTTCTATTTATCAACACTTCCAGCCATCGTTTTGCTGGACTTGCCCCATTAATACAGATAACATTTTTATGTAGCTGAAAGTTCTCCTCTTGTTGACTCATGCTTTTTCTTTGAATCAAAAGTGAAATTAAGGGCTTATCAATATGGAATGGAACTCCACTTACAGTACCTTGTGCTCTTTGAGAGATTTCAAGTTTTGCTGCAGGGAGATCTCAGAAGGTTGAATACTTAATAATCCCACTTGTATTTCCTACCCTACCCTAGTACTATAGTTTTAATGTTATACTCTCCTACTACTTCATTGCTGTTTTTTTAACATCCTCAAACTTTACAAAATGAAAAAATACATTATGAGTTTTCAGGCTAATCAAAACACCATAGCTGCCTCCTCAGCAGGAAAGAAAATAAATCACCTCATTTCTTGTCAGTTGTTGATCCTTACAGGTCTCCCTCTGTGGTTTTTTTACACTCATTTTCCATACTTTTCCAGGTCTGATTAAATTCAGTCTTTGGCCAGATATCAGGAATGTATCTGGACGTGCAGTTCACAGAGATGTGGGAATGAGGGGAAAATGCATATTGACATTGCATGCCTTCAGAGGAGCTAGGAAAAAACATCCATTTGGGAATGAAACCTTAACACTTTTAATAATTAAAATATATAAGAAGAGTGAGACATATAGCTTTCTCCCTTTTGTAATGGTTAGCTGACATGGCCGAGCACAGGAAATTTAGTGGTCCGTCTCCACTCAAGTTTCTCCAATCTAGAGAGCTCATGTGTCTAATATCTAAATAATTTTTAAAAGCTACAATCTGCTTACAGTGCTTATATTGAAGGTTTACACCTGCATTTTTGTTACCTCACAGTGTTGGGGTTTGCATACTTACATATTTTTCTAGAAATTATAATAAAATATCTTACAGGTCTTTTTCAACCTAAATGATTCTGTGATCACTCTGTTTCACTTGTTTTATTCCTTGCTCCTGTGCATTATGTGGGAAGACATTCTACGACCTTGGACATCTCTTACTGAAATACTTTTTATATTTTCTAACTGGATTAATATGTGCTCTTTATAAAAGCTCCTGCTTAAGTGTGCGTGCTGTGTGAATTACAATATATCTGCTGACATTTTCTACCAATTGAAATATTTCAACTAGTCTGATCTGCTGCCTTTAGTAGGGTAAGAACAGCATTATTGGACTGGTGCAGCTTTTCTGGGATAATCTTACCGTAAACAGGAAAAGAAAACTTACACACTCATGAGAAGTGTGTAATTTGCAGTAATTTCATATGATTTTTCTGTACCTATCTCAATGAAGAATCATTTTTCCTGTCATCTCATGACTCATGGAGCTGTTTAGGAAAAAAACCAGGCAAACCAAAACTAGCAAACTTTGTCTGTCTCTCTCCTATCAGGTAATGACTCCTGATCAGTCATTACCACAGACCTCCATATCTACTTCTGATTCAACCAACCATCTCAGTTAGATAGATACTATGAGGTCTCTTCTGTGATATGTAAATTATTACATATAGGCATCAAATTACTCTGACTACTGTATTTTTTCAGGGGCTTACTGTCATTCTTGGCCCACCTATTAGAGATGTAAAGTGTAACAAAAATCAGCAGGTGCTGCACAAGCAATCCAGTCTGTTATTGTCCTTTAACATGTCAGTACACAAGGCATTATATGCCACAGTCTTGAAGTATTGGCTGTGAAAACAAAATCCTGCCAAAGACAAGTAGAACTGTCTTGTATTTTGCTGAAACAGCAAAGTGAATCCATTCAAGTTTTGATCCTCTATTTCTGGGCTAGTCAACTTCTTCTTCTTCTTAGTCAACAGAGAGAAATAAGCACTTCAGATGATGTATTTTGCCTACTTTATAGCTAAATGTGCTATGCCCTACAAGTGCCTATTACTTTCTGATGAACTAGAATGGTTTGGTTTATAAATAAATAAATGTATAAATAAAATGTGTCTCATATATATAAAATATATACATTCTTGGAAGCTGTAGACATTATATAAGGAAAGACTGAGGCTGTTTGCTTTAGATGAAAAAAGACTGGGTATGCTGGAAGAAAACCCAAATCAACCAAACAAAAAAACCAAACCCCAAAACCAAACCTAAAATACTGAAAGCCACAGAGAAAGTGAATTGCATTCTCTTTTTACCTCTGACAGTACAAAACCCAAGGATATTCAGTGAAATCAAAAGCAATGTATTCACAATTTTTGGAGAAGTTCTCTCAGGAAGAGACTGAGGAGTGTTCAGCATGGAGTCAGAGCAATATTTAAAGACTAGCTGCTATACATGAGATATGTAGGAGTTACAAAATTAAAGAAAATTATTAGTAGCTTGGAGAATCAGGGATATGGAAGAAGTATCCTTCAATAAGTGATGGGATAAACACAAAATGATTTAATCACAAAAGCGATAAGAGCTTCTCATGTGCAATAAATCTCACTGTGACTGTCTGCGTATTTGCAGATCTACCATATAAAATGTGTACAGTAAGTTAGAATCATAGCATCATAGAACAGACCAGGTTGGAAGGGACCTCAGAAGATCACCTGGTCCAACCTTCTCTGGGAAAGATAGCCTGGATGAGATTATCTAGCATCCTGTCCAATCACATCTTGAAAACTTCAAGTGATGGGGACTCTAACACATACCTGGGGAGGTTGTTCCAGTGATTGATAGTTCTCACTGTAAATAAAAATTTTTTATTAAGATGTGAACTTACCCCAGTGCAACCTGTATCTCTTGTGCCTTGACCTCTCCATGTGGCTTTCTGTGAAGAGAGAGTCTCTGTCCTCTTTGTAGCTGCCCTTTAACTTCTAGAATACTGTGATGAGGTCCCCCTGAGCCTTCTCTTCTCCAGGGAGAAAAGACCTAACTCATTCAATCTTTCCTCTGAGTAGAGTGGATGATCACATCTCTATCTCTGCTAGTAATGCCCCTGCAGGTGCAGCTCAAGATCCGATTTGCCTTTGTTTCTGTAGTGGCACACTCCTGACATGTTCAGCTTGTTGCCCACCAAGATCCCCGGGTCTCTTTCAGCAAGGCTGCTCCCCAGCTACAGAGATCTGAGCCTGTTCTGTGCTCTTTGGTTATTCTCTTCCAGGTGCAGGATCTTTCACTAGTCTTTGTTAAACTGTTCTTGCTATCCCACTCCTCCAGACTGCGCAGGTCTCTCTGTAAGATGGCTTTCCATTCTGACACGTCCACCTTACCACCCAATTTGGTGTCATCAGCAAACCCAGGGAAAGTGCCTTCAATCCCATCATCCAGATCATTCATGAAGATGTTTAACAGTGTGTGGCCTAGTATAGATGCCTATGGGGAGACCACTTGTGACAGACTGCCAGCCTGAGTAAAAGCCTTTGATCACTATCTTGAGTGCAGCCTGTGTCAATTTCCTACCCATCTCACAGACCACTCCACCCAGTCTGAATCATGCCGGTTTTTCTAGGAAACAGTTGTGGGAAACAGCATGGAGCACTTTGTGGAAGTCCAGGTACAGCTTCCACTGCTCTTCCCATTTGACAGAAGATGTTATTTAGTCATAGAAGGTAATTAAGTCAGCCAGAAGTTAGTCAGGCATGATTTACCATTGGTAAATCCATGCTGGCTTTTCCCAATCATGTTTCATTTGGTCTGGGCTAGTTTCTATGAAGACTTGACACAGCTACTTGATCCTGTGATCTGGGGTCCAGCTACAGCACATTCTGTGCACTCTCAAGGAGAACTAGAGGTTTGAGCTTCACATATAACCTAACGTGGCACAAAAAAAAAAATAAATAATTAGATTGGTCATTAGATTTAAATCTGATGTCATTGCTTCATGTATTTTAAAACTTTTCTGTATGATTTTATACAAATCCCTTCTATGAGATTTTCATTGAGACAATAAGCTCCTATAGCATCCATGAGAGAACATCTTTAACTCTCTACTTGATCTCAATTTTTTAACAATCAAATAAAGATTCTCTTGCGTCAAAGCATTCCACAACAGATTGAACAGATTATAAATGGGAAGCTGAATTTTATTGTGATAATGTTTCATTAACAAAGGACAAAAACCATTAGGTAATTGACTGATGTAGTTTTACTTTATGCATATTTATGTACAGAAATGTCTATGTTTCTTGGAAAGCTGCATGTCTTAGATCATCACTACTCTTTTTTTCCATTTCTTGGATAGCTGTTAAATTCCTATCTTCCAAGACAGAACGTTGTGGCTGTCGTTCCATGTACCAAGATTAGCAGAGATTCTCTCTCATGCACCCTGTCTTTTGACAGCTCAGTGGAATTGCTTACGATGTCATTGCCGTTGTTGTTGCTGTAATCAGCTTCTACTATCTTTCTTCTTTCTTATTCTGCCATCTTTCAGTGCTACCAAGAAGAATCATGCATCAGCCTTGCTAACTTGGCCCTCCTCAACAAAAGAAACTTTACCTTAAATGTATTGGATAGACTCCAAATATGCATAAACACAGGAACTTAAAAAATTGTCATCCATGTCACTGGTAACAGGACTAATATTGTCAAATCATAATGATAGGTGCTCTGATAAAATCCAATGGCTTTTCACACCATCCATTTTTAATCACTGGTGCCAATTAGAGAATGATTGCTACTGTGAGAGGAATCATTGCCAAAAAAAGAGCATGCCTAAACGTTTTTTTATCACTTCAGCAATGTAAATATACAGCAATTTACTAATGTTCGAACTTTGGTAAAGGTTACCTTGGCCTCCTAAATAGTAAGCTATGTGCAACTAAAAGACATATACATTTCTTTTTCTTTTGGGGGAAAATTATGCATACACTGTAGGAAGTATTTTGTATGTGACCACTTAGGTGACTGAAGGTGAAGAAGATCTGAATGATCTATATCTAGATTAGGGTAGGACGTCATGTAAACAATATGAGGGGGAAATCTGAAGTAAGAAAACCAGCACTCCAAAATTCTGCCTTTACAAAGGAATGCTAGTTGAGCTTGGGTGAGAAAGTTTCACTGATGTAAGTAATAACTTGGTCTTTGCAGCTGATTAATGGGAGTTTATGTTGCAAAAATTTTGGTCATTATTCTTGTTAAAATAGTCTTGACCCTGATTCTAGGAGGAAAAAAGCACTAACTCTGGACTGATCTATATAAAATGATCCTGATAATACCATATAAACCTGTTGGGGGGTGGGGAGAAGAAAAAAAAAAAAAAAAGAAGAAAAGAAAAAGTAAGCGAATGTTGTTACTTTTCTTTTTTAAACACACCTGCATGGCATGACTCTTGTACCTGCATGTGTTGAATTTGCACCAGCCAGTGTCAGTTTTGTAGCTTGTGGTCATAGCTGCTTATTGGTTATTGTAATATATTCAAGACTTGAATTTTCCTTTTAACTGCTTAACATTGGAGAAACAATGAGGTTGTAAGTACTTCAAGGGACTGTAACTTCCCTCCTGGCTGTAACTTTTGTGGATATTTTAGTCATGTTTTATCTTCTTGTCTGAATAAATAGTGTTTCTCTCTCCCCTGTTGTTAAATGAAAGACCCGTACAACTCACAGGAAGAAAGTAATGGAATCAGATCTGGAGAGCTCCACACCTGATATACTTACTCAGATGTGGGTGTAGACGTGTTCAATTATACAAAAAGTATAACATATATATTTATTTATATAATTTATACATATTTATATATATAAAAAGCAGAGCACAAAGAAGTAGATTTTTCAGTTTTATGAAACCAGATAGATGTTGTATTTTAAAAGCTTGGAATTCTGATGCTTGTCTCATTGACTTTTTCTGGGCCTAAATACTTAACTGGACCTTTTCTGCTTTCTTTTTTTTTTTTTTTTCTCTTCTATTTCAGGGATTCCAAAAATCCTCTGCAAAGACCTGTAGTCACTGTACCAAAATGTGTTACAAGAGACTTACATCCTTCCTATCTGTGATTTGGATGAAGTGGTATGTAGAGATGCTTATCTCTTATTATGGAAGGAGACTAGGTATTATACTCAAATTAAGTATCTATCTATCTGTTGACTCCAAGATAAATGGCATGAATAACATAATGAAATGGCAATACATGATAATTCTTCCATCCAGGTTAGGGTGAGATATCTGTCAGTAGTCCTATATTTTTGTACAAACCTCTATATAAAATACTCTGTCAGTATTGCCCTAAATCTTCTTTCACCGAAACCAAAGACAAAGTTATGTAATGTAAGATAAATTCTTGCTAATTTCCACCTTAAAAATGCAACAGTTTTAGTAAGACTATGAATATAATTTTTGTTTGGATAGGGACATAACACAGTTATATGGTTATATCCCTCAGTGGAAAAGGAAAACTGTAATGTTTCAGATTTTCAGACTGTCCTGGGTAATGGAACACCACTGGGTGTATTCACAAATCCTCAGTGTCAGCATATGTGGTAAAAAATGAGGTGATTGCACTGCATTTTTAACTCTACTTCTTCCCTGATTGTTTCCACCCACACCTCCTGTGTCCTTTTTCATATTTTTCAAATATGACAAAAAATTTTTAAAAAGGGAAAGAAAAGGAACTACAATGCACAAGATTAACACTGGCAGAAGAACAGACATGCATGACTGGTTGTTGGCAATGTGTCTAAAATGCAGCCCACTTTTCTTCAGCATCTTATTTTAGTGCAATAAATTACATTCCCTTTTCATTTATGAACCCTTTTTTCTTTCAAAAGTGCTAACATGTAAGTATTAAAAAAATTTTAATTTCAGTTTGGCAGCTTATCGAACATAAACACTACATCCTCGATGGGCTTTTGGACTCTGCCCATATGACAAGACTGGCAGCCTAGAAAGTTTCTCAGTCTCCTGATGTTTACCGGATTTTATAGTTGTATTTAAAAAAAGCCATCATCAAGTAATTCTCATAACCTACTATAAAATATGAAGATATTTATCTTGTCTTTTAGCATTTTTTAAAGTCAGATGTGTGACTGAGGATGTGGATTTTGAAGAAAGTTCCCCAAGAATCTTCCAGTTCATTCTAGTATAATTATTCTAAAATAAAAGTTTGAGAGTGGAAAGGTCTTACAGAGTTTCTTCCTAACAGAAACCCAGAATTTTATTTAGATTTTTCTACCTCATCCTGAAAATTGAGGTGCACTGAAGGGAGAATTGTTTGAATCTGGATTAATTTATTGTCGTGGTTTGAGCCCAGCTGGTAACTCAGAACCACACAGCCGCTCGCTCACTCCCCACCTTCCTCCCCCTGCTCCCTGAGGGATGGGGAGGAGAATCGGAAGAATGTAACTCCCACGGGTTGAGATAAGAGCAGTCCCGCAACTAAGGTATAATACAAAACCACTACTGCTACCACCAATGATAATAATGATTAGTGAAATAGCAAGGGGAGAGGATACAATTGCTCACCACCCACCGACCGATACCCAGCCCAACCCGAGCAGTGACCTGGGCCTTCCAGGTAACTCCCCCCGGTTTATATACTGGGCATGACATGCTGTGGTATGGAATATCCCTTTGGCTAGTTTGGGTCAGGTGTCCTGTCTCTGCTTCCTCCCGGCTTCCCCTCCTCCCTGGCAAAGCATGAGACTGAGAAAGTCCTTGGTTGGAATAAACATTACTTAGCAACAACTAAAAACATCAGTGTTATCAGCGTTGTTCCCAGGCTGAAAGTTAAAAAACACAGCACTGCACTAGCTACTAAGAAGGAGAAAAATGACTGCTATAGCTGAACCCAGGACATTTATCTAAAGGAATGACACTTGGGGTCAGATCCAAATTAAATTAAAGCTCAGAAGTCGTTCATGTGAAATTTTATCTCCAAATAGCAGGAATCTTTCTGTGTGTGACTTAACATGAGTGTAAATCAAACCTGAAAAATACTGTCAGTTTTTTCTTCAGCTACAAACTATATCAAAATAATATCAGAAAGCACATTTGGATTCTAACCCTCATTTGTAGTAGATAGTGGTCAACAGAAAGTTTTATTTAAAGAAAAGATTTTTTCCTGTCAGTTTTTGAAAAGCTATACATCAATGGTGATTTCAGGAACAGAAGAACTGTCGATTTTTTTTCCAGTATGCATTAATAATTGTTTAAATGATTTATCAGAGGCAATACTTCAATCCTCGTTGTTTCGGAAGTCATGTGAAGATAGATATAAACCACAGAATGCATTAACTTCAGATATAAGTAGAAATGTAACCACATTTAGAAGTTGTAGTGTCATTTTTCTACTCCAACTGATGCATTTTTGCAAGTATATATTCTTGCTGTGTTTGTCGTAGCTAAAAATGAGTATGTTCATTCATTGCTTTTCTGCTTAAAAGAGTTTCAGATTTCTGAAAAAAAGTTGTAGCGCCAAAAGTCCCCAATGTCAGTCTATAGTTACTCCATTTTTAGTTTTTTTAATTATTTTTGTCTTGAATACCCAGGGAATGATGATCTTATCTCTAACTTGCTAGCTCCTGCAATACTGTTATACACATATAGAGAGATACTAATACCAGGAAAAAGGGCTGCCTGAAAACCTGGTGAGGGAGGTTAACTTTAATCATGCCTAGGAGACACAGTCAAGAAGTCTGTTTATGAAGGTTCCCAAATATTAGCCTATAGGCAGAATTGCTTTGAAAACTATGACAGCTAAATTCACCAGATATGTTAATGCACAGGCTGTTCTCAGGTACTGCCACAGTGGATGTGCTGCTTGAAAAGGAATTAAATGTGGCTTTTTTCCTCCTTTACCCCTACTCCGCAATGAAATATTAAAACAGCTCTTGCATCTTATCTCATAGGAGTAAGAAAATCCCCACCCCATACGCAGCAAAAGGGATTCCAGTCACCTTATCGTCTGGGATTCTTCAAGAGCAAAAAGCCTCAAAATACTGGAGGCCAATCAGTGTTTACTAACCGATGGTTGTCTTTCATAAAAGATGTTTGTACTAGCAGGCAAAATCTGAAATTAATGTTTACAAGTAAATTTTCTTAAGTATATCTTTTACTGGATAATAGCTTTAATGAAACCCAAAACAGCAGTGCGAGCTTTGGGAAGATGTTTTTCATGTGCTTCATGAATCAGATCTGGCTACTAAAGCTGCAATTTCTTCTTGCTCACTTGCCTACTGTGACACCAACAAGTGAATTATTCAAGCAACAACACCAAGAAGAAATAAAAACAACATTCAAGACCTAAGGATGGCAAATGCCCCTCAGTTTTGCTCCCAAGAACCATTCAGAACAGAGAAGATGAACCTGAGTGCTTCTCGGACACTACACATGCAAATAATCAGTGACCAATTAATGAATGGTGCTATTTTCCACAGCTGTAAGACTGTGGAAAGGGATCGAAACACAGAATCAACTCAGGAAAGACCACCTTGCTAACTTGACAGGGTCACAAAACCACCAAGGAAGACATTTATTATTGCTATTCATTAAAGAAAGGTTATAGTCATTTTTCTAATTACTTTTCTTACTTAGGACTGCTAACTTTTTCACAGATTGCTTGTCACTTGCACTGACCTCTGTATAAAATCGATATATATTTGCATTTTTTTGTGCTCATTATGGTGAAGCATGACACAGCCTGAAAATAAAAGATGTCTTTCTTCATAACGGCAGGCAAGCACTGAAAACACTGATGACAAAGGTTTAGATTTCTCCTTTATTTTTTCATTGCTCCTTTCCTATATTCTTGCAAAACTGATATTCTGTGGCTATGCTTACCTTGAAGTTGCCATCAGATGCTTCAGGAAAATGAACTATAATATAGAAGTCATTCCGAGAACTAGATACTGTGTCCATCATTTTATTTCTTAAAATCTTGAATGAATAAAAATCACCAAAGTAATTTCAAAGTAAATGCCTTTATCTGTTTTTCTTCACCCTTTTGTTAAAACATACAAATATCCAAAGCTATTTTTTAAATGAAAAAAGAGCTGTAACCATGAAATTCAGAACTAAATCTGGATTTAGATTTTAATGCCTCAACCATCAGGTACATTTAGATTAAAGATTACTATTAACCAAGTAATTTTATTATAATAATAAAATTAACAGAGTAGTTTTATTCACAGAATCGAGATTGAAGTCCAATTTCTTATTTGATTACTAACTTTTCTCCAAACCCAATCTCTTCTCACAAGGCACAAAGTTACACATTTACTCCTGTTTCCAGCTCTAGCACCCTAAAAGCCTCAAAGACAACTGTCAGCTCTGTCAGGAGCTGAGACACTTGGGGATCCACCAGCTGTGGTACCTTTTGGTAAAAAAAGAAACATTATTTCAGGTAAAACATAGTCTTAAGTTGTGATGAATATACACCAAGTCTCTTCATTGCATCTTTGCCTTCCATGTCTGTTTTAAATACATATTTATAGTTATCATTTAAAATACGGTAACTAGTCAGGCAATTCACATGATTAACAAAACGTAAAAGGAAAAAAAAAAAAATCATGGTGGTTCGGAAGGGAATAAGGTAATATCTTTATTTTGACACCAAGACTAAAAAAATAAAACCAGCTGTTTTTTTTACAATATGCTTCTGCATGACTACATGGATTTGAAAACAGCAACCACTGGACAGCTATTTAAACACATTGTAACCACTTATTTGATTTAGTAGTAAAGAATGGTAATTACATCCGGGGCTGTATTAGCAGAGGCATGGCTGGCAGATTGAGGAAACTGGTTGTGTTGTTTCATTCAGTGTTTATTAGTGTTCTGCATTTAGAGTACTGCATCCAGTTTTGATCTTCCAACACATGAGAGATGTGGAAAAACTGGAGCATGTGATTTTCAGACTGTAGCACTGATTATGACAAAGACGATTTATGCTATCTAAACAAAGAGTCAAGAAAACTTTGTCCTCTCATTATTTGTAAATCATTATGAAAAGCTGATGAAGGAAGTGCAGCTCTTTCTGCAGGTACTTTTTTTTTCCACGACAAGAAGAATAACAAATGCAGCTGATAAACCTTTCTGGCAGTATGTTAAAAACTGTCACGGCTCTAATGATTTGTATTCATGGTATAGCCTTAAACTACCAATAGCTATAATTCATCATATTTCTAATTTTACGGAGGCACAGATGGCTGTCCACTCTAGTAGTCCCAACATTAGTGAGTTAAACATGGAATAGCATGATTGATCAAAAATTTTAATCAGACATTACTGCTTTTAATTGTGATTAATAGGAGTTTACTATTTCTGACAATAATTACTTTTCTTCCTTTTTTTTAACAGAGAAAATAGAAAGTTAGTCGATCACAGGCTTAAGAAATCAAGACCTTAGGGTCAAAGGAACAATTAATATTAATTGTAAAAAGAGAAAACTGCTGTTAGTACTTTACTTTTAGGGTGGTTTAGGGATTCCTATTTTCCTTTTGATGACTGGGTGGCTTTTTTTCAAGGTTGGCAATTATTCCCTGTGGGAAAGTGACAGCTAATAATTTACTTGTATATTACCCTTTGTACTGTTTTTAAATTACTTTGCATACGTACACTTTCGGTAGTGCCTAGTAACATGATTTTTTTTTTTTAGGAACTTTCTGTGTGTCTTTGAAGTTAAAAACAATTTATGTTACCTGAGGCAGTGAAAAATTAAGGTTGTTTCATTTCTTGACATATTAGGGTATGACACAATTTGTAATGGGATTCTTAATTTTCATTCCCTGTCTTTCCTTCTCATGCAGGATCTGGTCTTCCAACAAGCTGACGAACACAGGGGGAGAAAACATGAGCAGGAAGCTAAACATAACATTTGGGCAAAGACAGTGCACAGAGAAGGGTTGCTGATTCACAGCATCTCTTGTGCTGCCTCTGGCAGGCAGATCTTATGAAGCCCAAGGCATAGCTTAAAGCCGCTTCCCTTGAGTAGAATCCTTATAGCTGGCCTCTTTGGTCTTGTTACCTGTGATTCCTCAAAGGTGAAAGAGGCAAATACAATTCTTTCCTTGGCTTCAGGCTAGTTTAGGTTTTGTCTTACTTATAAGAATAAATATTTATTATTTTACTCTCCCCATGTCCACCCCATACTAATGTGCATGTCTCCAAGACTTCTATTTCTTTTTTCCTTCTTTTACTGCTGCCCATTGTACTGCTGCCCATATGATGCTCTTTTTTTTATTGTTATTGAGTGCCTTTTATTATCTGATTCATAACCAAAATAAATATTTTTAAGGAGGAATTTATTGAGTAGAATTTGTTAAAATTGTTGGAAGATTTCTTTCCAGTTTACATTAAAAAAACAATGTTTATTTTCTGTTTATCAAAATCTGTTGCATATTTTCTGAACTATAGTTTGAATTTCAAATGGACACTTCTTTCTAAGACACAATGATTCTATTAAATTCATTTCAGCAGAAGAATGGATAGCAAGATGTCATGTGAAGATGTCATCTGGGTGTTAAAACTTCTGTGGCTATGTGCAACTTTTCCCAAAAGAAGATCAGTCCTATATAATTATAGCTGGTATGTGCTGTATCACACAGTGTTGAAGGCTGCTATCATGAGATATGGCTAATTGGCTATTTGATTAATAGCTCTCCACCAGACTCCATCTGTAGCGAGAGTTAGCCTACTGTTCTCAAAGCTGGCTGAGGCATACTTCACCACAGCCTATCTGCATGGCTACATGGAGCTGAAAAATCATTACACAGTAAAAAAGATTATGATTGAGCAAAAGGTTTCAAGTATATGTAGCCACCATTGGAGGGTCATAGTTCTTTGCCACTGACCTGAAAGTTTTTTCCCAATGGTATCGTGACTAGTTTCTCCTTTAAAGAAAGAAGTTCCATTTTCTTGTCTGGTAAAGAAGAAGGAAAGAAAATATCCATAAAAGGCAAAAACCCTCTACAAAGCTGCAGTGCTAAAAAGATGATAGTAGGAAGTATGATGTAAAAAAAAAAAAAAAAAAAAAAGCCAGAAAACCAAAGAAAGAAATAAAACTTTTATCTTAACCATTTCAGCTGAGAAGCTGAACTCAGATGCTTCATCTTACCAGCGCTTTGCAGATAATAATATTAATATTAATTTAAAGCAATACACTAAGTGTAATAAGAATTTATTATATGTGTGGCCTAATATTAGATATTAGCAATTTGAATGAGAAATGTATGTGTCTATTTATCTGTGGACTAATTGACTTGCTTGAGGACCTTTCTCCACTTTTCCGTAACTCAGTGTATCTAAGCTTAACCCACAGCTGAAACCCACTTTACAAAAACATCTAAAAAAATCTTACCTGCTACCACTATAATTACCCAGTATGACACAAGCTGAGCTCTATCACTTGATTTACCTCAGTCATAATTATGATCATTGTCACAATACACTATGTAAAACCTTTTTGTCTTTTACTTTCTGACAAGCCAATTTTCTGTATGCATTGATGCTGCTGAATTCCTATTTGAACATCTAGCTCTTGAAAGTATTGCTTAAAACCTCACCTCTATTTTCATAAAAAAAAAAAATTTAAAATATTTAATATTTCTATTCTATGGAAGGTCAGAAACACTGATGCGTTTTGTTGGAAGTACTGACCTAGAAAATGCATAAAAGCTATAACAATAAAAACATTTCTTTTCAGGAGAGGCAATTTTCAGGTTTCTGACCCTTTAGAATAACTGGTCATTGTAATGCTACTTGTTCTTTCTCTGCTTTTATGGCAGGTACAGCATTAACTCATTCTTGTATTTAACTCCTGGTAATCATTTTTCATCTGACTCTCAAGGACTACCTGGCACTGCAGCTTGAGAACAAAATCTTTAATTTCTTTGATTCTGACCCAGCTACCAGTTTCTTGAGAGTAATTTCACTTACAGAAAATAGAGTTGCAAATAATGTGCATTTTTTAGTGCTAAGAACTCTGACAAGGTATTACAATATAATTGATTCTCCAACTACTTTACTTTCTTTGAGTACATGAAAACAACATTTTATGGGACTTTTTTTCCTTCCTGAACTCTTTCTCAACTTAGTCAGTGAACTATTTTTTAAAGATAAGACAGGCATAACATAATAAAAACAAATGCTTCCCAGTGTTCATCAAATGATGCTCATAAAGTAAAACCTTCCTGAGAAATCAGAAATAATGTATGAAATGAAAGCACATGAAAATGAATGTATTTCAATAGTTCTAGCAAAACTGTGTAGCGCTGTGTGAAAATATGGTGTAACAAGAAATATAAAACATTTTTCTGTCTTTCCCTCTACTTAACTGCCAATCACAATTATAGCACAGTTAATGTGATTTTCACCATTAAAAGTTGTACTGTGTCTGGTTGCGATGGAGCTAGCTTTCCTCATAGCAGCCATCTGGCACTGTATTCTAGATTTGTGGCTAAACCAGCATTAACACAACAGTATTTTGGCTGTTTCTGAATAGTGCTTGCATAGCATCGAGGCTTTCTTTTTCCATCCAGAAACAGGCTAGGGGTAGGCAAGAGATTGAGTGAGGCACAGCCAGGACAGCTGACCCAAACTGGCCAAAGGGAATTCTGTATCATCTAACATTATGATCAGCAACAACAAAATGTGGTAGAGGAAGAAGAGGGGAGGCTTTCCAAGACGGCTATGGCTCCATCAGTCCTGTTGTGAAAGGTTGCGATTGCTTTTGCATGACATCTCTCAACCTTTCACCTATTAAACTGTCTTTACCTCAGCCCACAGGGGTGGTTTTTTTTATTGTTTGGGGATTTTGGGAGTGATTTGTCCTCCCACATTTTTCTTTTCATTGTCCTATTCCCTCTTCCTGCTGGGAATGGGGAAGAGTGAGCAAGTAGCTGCGGAAGTGCCTAGCCATTGGCCAGGGTCAATCCACTGCACACCTTTAAAGTCCTCAGGCTCTGCTCTGACTTGAGAGCATATGTCTCAGCACTGGCCTGGGCTCAGCTTGGCCAGAGCTGGGCTGAGCTGGTTTCAGCTCCTGCCTCAGGGCCAAGTGCCTGTTGCCTCCCCTGCCTGAGCTCTGCCAGTGCCTCTGTGGGAACGGTCTGTGAAACAAGAGCCCCTGGGGAGGCTGAGTCCACACTTGCACTTCAGCTGGGAGCAGCCAGAAGGGAGGAGCCTGGAGCAAGAAAACAAAGTTATCTCAAGCAAATGCCAAGACTGAGGTGGAAGGGAATCCACCCACCAGTGGTGAACTCCTCCCAGGGCAGGTTCAAGGACAGTGAGGGCTTGCTGTGATACCCCTCACTTGAAGGAAGATGCCCCTCTGACATTTGGGGAGAGAGTGTGAGCACAGCAGAGGAACATGTAGACAGCAGGAAGGGTAGATAAAACTATTTTAACTTTACTGCTGGTGAGGTTATATCTGTATTAAGACTATTAAGCTGAAAACATTAATAGGAATGTCAAATTAACTTCACATATATAAAGTGATCTCTTTTGCTCATAAAAAGAGCTAATAACACCACAACCACTATTCCATGAAATTCAGCTTTGAAGAATGGCACCAGAAACATGTTTCTGCTTCAGACACGGCAAAACTGCCTGTCAGCGTTTACATCCCTAAAATGAAAATATTTCAAAGTAGCATTTCTGGGAATCAAATAAGGGTACAGCTGTCCAGAAATCTTTTGCAGGCTGCTATTCACATTTGCTTTATACCTTATTTGGAACTAAGGACATTATTTTGAGACTTCATTTTTCTAGTGGTAGGAAAGAAGAACATATTTCCAGGTAATGCTATATTAGTAGGTACTTAAGATAAAACAATAAAATAAAATTCCCAATGAGAGGAAAAAATGTTTTTCTTAAACATTTATGAATTTCTGCAAAAAAAAACATTGAAAATACACAGCAGTCTGATGTGTAGAAATGGTATTTTCCATTTAGAAGATACTTCTTAGTCATCCACTGATAGGTCACTCACCAAAACTGTTGGAATATAAGTGTATATCTGAGGTGATAACTAAATTAAAGTGCATTCTTGATTCAATGTTTCAAAATTATATCGCTATATCTTACCATATCTTGTATTGGACTGCTTTAAAACAAGAAATTGAGGCAATGTTTATTATAATGGCTGTTGAGTAGAGAACATGGCTTGTCATGTAATCATAGAAATATCTGTCAACACTTCAGTTACTGATTCAGCACTGGCTTATGAGACCAGGGTAGATGAAAACACAAAATGTTTTAAGAAGAAAAAAAAACAACCCAACAATTTAATACACTTGACTTGCCCCTAAATTCATTCTTTCTTGTCAATACAAATACTTCATTTTCTGGAATGTAATAACAAACTGAATATTAGGGGAGTTGTTGCTTGCATCCTTCCAGTTAAGGGTTTGGCAGTATTTTGTTGAAATACAGCACCCCTGGCTTTGTAGGTTTATAACTGAGATATAGAGATCTGTATTGTGCTGGAGTTTTTATGAGCTATTTTCCATAGGGGAAAAACAATGTACAGATGCAGTCAGCACATGAAAAAAAAACAAACCAATGAAAACTCAACTTTTGGAGTCCAGTGCAGTAAACCTTGCAAATTCTAAGCATGTCAACATCAGAATAAAAGGAGCTAAGTTGTTTTTTTCACCCAGTGTGTTCCATGTACAACAGCTACAGTACAAATGCAGTAACATCATGGGTGAACTAGTTAATTAGCAAGACCTAGCAAAAAGAGTAAACAGACTGCACCATTCCCCAGTGATTCCTATAAGTCAAAGAGCGATTCACATGGCTTCCTGCATAATCTCCAAAACATAGTGATTAGCAACATGCTCTATATAACTATTTCTGTGCAATAACTGAATTCACACCTTTCCTTCAAATTTATTCATCTAATGTTTCTTCTCCCTCAGAGAGGCCATGATCATTTTGGACAGTTCACTTTTTAGTTAGACACAAGAATTAAAATAGTAGTCTTCTTTCTAATTACGCTGATTGGGTGAAATATGTTTATTCTTGTGAACCTTAAATTTGAGGAAATAAGTGGTAGTCTTTGCTCTAGAAAGCGATCACTGAATAATTACTGAATAACTAGCAAAACATGAAACATTTCACTCTGACCCTGCTATTTCCTTAACAGCATACCTTAAAAAGTTAATATACGTAACTATCATTTCAGTAGCTTTTTTCCATTGCTTTATATTATACATACTGCAAAGCTGTAAGTATAAATATTTAGCAAAAATTTGATTAAACTTTTGGTGTTTATCTGTCTGAGTTTCCAAAGGGAGTTTAATCCTTTTACCTTCATATTTTAAAATGTCAGGGCCCTTTTATATGGCCTTGGGAAAATAGTTTCTTTGTACATTTGCCATTGATTTTTTAAAAAATCAGATCCATATTTTTAAACAACAGAATCCAAAGCATAAAGCATGACTCATAACAATTTTGCCAACCCCTAGATTTCAAAAACAAGAATCCAGGCCCCTAGGACAATGGCCTAGGACTTAGAAATCCTAGATGCAATAGAAAAATCTGAAAAACGTATTTCAGTTCTGGTTTGGTTTTCAGCTTTCATTAAAGATCTTTAGCTTCTCAGTCACTACAAAGCCCCGAACCCAGCTTTTGTTTCCTACAGTTCTCCTTGGTTCAAACACCCAGGCTTCCTATGCAGAGGATGGAAAGATGCAACAAAAAAATAAATGCCCAAAGACTTTTACATTAATCTTGAAAATATCTAAGCTAGTTCTTAGGAAATACTTATGAAAGGATAAGTTCCTACACTCAGTGGAAGTTAGGCATCAATTTCAAAAAGATGTATATCACTTTCACAGCCACTAGTCTCAAAAATGGCAACAAACAGCAACAATCTTCTTTGCTACCCAAACTAAAACAGTTGGACTTTTCTTTTTTGTTCTAAGAATGACCAAAGGATAAAGTTAAAAGCAATAGAATGAGATGTCTTCATGTTAAAAAATTAGAGAACATCCCTAAATATAGGCGGAAAACTGAAATCCAGTTCTTTGATAGAGAGCGAACAGTTATAGTTTGCGTTTCTTACCTTCTTGATGCCAGGTTGCATGTATGAGTCTAGTAATATCATTCTACTTTAATACATGATTACTCTGGGAACTTGAAAGAAAGAAAAAAAAAAAGGGAAAACTACAAGTTCTTAAAACCATTTGAGAGTTACTAAGACTTTCTTGTGAGGTTTTTATGCTTTGCACTGGTAATTCAAGCATCTGCTGGCTTTTCTTACTGGATACAGAAGTAATTTCAGGAGCCTCTCTTGACCAAACAGCTGTTTTTCATGTTTCATGATATCTATAGGTATTTCTTGCACCTTTCTTTGGAACCACTCATTGATTTAGTAATTTCAGTTATCATTTTAGTTTCAAGAATGTTTGTTGACAAATAACTAAGTAGTGGTTCAACCCTGAGTGGTTTCTACTCTAGTATCTCAGCTGAAGTAAAGACTGCAGTGAATTTTGCAATGTAACATGAAATATTGATATTATATGCCAGAAATACTTCCTGCCAAGTAACCGAAGTATGGCCATAAACACAACTTGACATGGTTTCATGGTGCATTACAAACGTAATATTCACCCCTACTACTAGAAACCCAAATTTCAGGCACTCAGCCTTGTAGTTTGTTAGAAAATCCTTGAATTGTAGAATGGTTAAGGTAGGAAGAGATCTAAAAGATCATCTTGTTCCAACCCCTCTGCCATGGGCAGGGACACCTTCCACTAGACTTGAGTTAAAGCAATTAGTTGTGGTATAAAAACAAACTAATCAACATAAGAAAGTCAGGCAAATGGCATTTATGAGAGACTATTTAGTACCTGTATATCTATCCTCCCAGGGAACAGCAAGGGCCAGCTGCTCCCTAATGGCTGGGGAGCTAAGGGAGGTAACAGAGCCAGAAGGGCCTCACAAGCCACAGCTTCATCCCACACTACCCAAGCAAGACATGAAGGACACAAATTGAGATGACGGACAGGTCCAACCAAGAGCCCAGATCACAGTAATGAGAGAAATCCTAGGTCAAGCCATGAAGTCAGTTCATAGGTCACAGTTAGGATCACAGGCACTGAACCTGCCAGGCAGAACCAACGTCAAGCCAACCCACAAGTCCAATGCCACACTTCGGGTGCCCATAGTCAAGCACAGCTAAGCAAGATAACAGCAGTCCCCTAGAATAGCTCAAGGAAAGATATTCCCAGGGCTGAACTTACATAGAGCTCCTGGGCCCGGGGGTGTAGGTAGAGGCCCCACGTGAGGCTGCTCAGGGACATTAAGGCTTACTAATGCACTCAGCACCTCAACACATTCACTACCTATCCATCTAAAAGATTTTCTCCATGTACTCCTGAGCGTAGCATCTAACCACTTCAAGTGGATATTATTTGAGTTTTGATCAATATTTTAGAGAATATTTTTCTCCTTTTTTTTCATGGGCTAGAGTCGCATTCTAGATTTTTTTAGATTTTATTAATTTATGATTGTCCTATCCTTATCCTGTAGCTGGTTTTTTGGGTTTTTTTTGGTTTTTTTTTAAATATATATTGTGAGTTTGGTATGGTTGTTGTTTAGAATACATACAATTCACTTCATAATCCATTCATTTTTTCCTACTTCTTTTCACTGTAAATTGAAAACCCCTGACTCAACCAAGCCTAATACATCAGGCTGGTGCTATGACATATTGGCTAAAAGGCTTCAGGGATTAACATCAGCATTGGAGGCATGCATATGGGCTATAGCATGGCCACAACAGCCCCAGGAATAAAGGGTCCTTTCAAATTGAGCTATTAACATAGTAGCATCAAAGAGCAGCAAGGTTAAAGGGAGTCCTATTTTCCCGAGCAGTCAAAACCCCATAGGATACACAGAATCAGAGAGACAACTGACAGTATCTTTTAGATTTCTTGCAATTGCTGTGAGCCAAACAGCTGCTGCTGACAAACCAGGGAATACAGTATCTCCCTTCTGCCCCAGTATCCATATCTCATATGTAAGGTAGTCCTGCACAGTTCATTACAGGTGGAAATGAGTGTGCTCTGAATATTTTCTAAGCTTGAAGATGAGGGTAATTTCCAAACCAGAAGCCATGTTGTCCCGGTTCGCATGGTCTTGAGCTAATAAACCATGCTGAGAAGCTGCATATAAAACACAGGTAGATGCCCTGAGCATGACGGCTGAGTTGTTCCTCCCAAGAATATTGTATGGGGGATCATAAGGGGGTTAGAGCACCTCCTATATGAAGACAGGCTGAGAAAACTGTGGCTGTTCAGCCTGGAGAAGAGAAGGCTGCGTGGAGACCTCAGCAGCCTTCCAGTATCTGAAGGGGCGCTGCAAGGATGCTGGAGAGGGACTTTTCATCAGGGACTGTAGCTACAGGACAAGGGGTAACGGGTTTCAACTTAAACAGGGGAAGTTCAGGTTAGATATAAGGAAGAAGTTCTTTACTGTGAGAGTGGTGAGGCACTGGAACAGGTTGCCCAGAGAAGTGGTAAATACTCCATCCCTGGCAGTGTTCAAGGCCAGGTTGGACAGACCCTTGGCCAACATGGTCTAGGGTGAGATGTCCCTGCCCACAGCAGGCAGGTTGGACCTAGATGGTCTTAAGGTCCTTTCCAACCGTAACTAATCTATAATTTTATGATTTACATATATATAAGTCTTAGTTCTTCATATGTACTTTGCCTGCATTTGTGAGTTGATTGGACAGTCATTTTCAGTGTTTAGAGGATGTTTACTCATGGTTCAAGTGAATTAATGTCCAGTGTCAAGTACATAAATCTTGATTCATAAAATACGACAAGGAAGTAAAAGGTCTCAGTTCATTACTTGCTTCAGGAATATATTTGTATATTCATCCTTAAAGAGGGGTTAAAATTCCGACATACGTAAGTATTTTCTCTCCATTCCTACTACTAAGCAGTTTGAATAGCGGAAGCTATTTAAGTTTTGAAGACAAAAGAAAAAAAGCATTTCAATATAGATATTGAAAGCCCAACAAACCCAAAATGCAGTCTCAGATAGTAGGCAAGAAACCTAAGAAACACACTAAAGAATAAAATTGATGTAAAGGACTTGAACAAAGAAAGTGGTTATAAGATGTTTAACTGCTTTTGTAATTTAAGATACATTACATGATTTATTTCTATAAAATGAATTTTATAAGAGTAGCAAAAATCATTGTGCAAGAGCACAGTGCTGACATTTTTATTGTTTCGCTCATATTTGGTGGTTTTCCTGAATCTGTGGATTCCAGCATTATTACATTTCATGAGACTCTCAGCTTTAATTTTAAAATAAAAAAGGTTTATTTGCCTTGGGTTTTAGAGAAAAGCACATGCATATGTTAAACGTTCAAAACTCAGAAAATGAATAAATATAAGTATGGTTTAAAAAAAATAATAAATCTACAGGTATTTTAATCCAGCCAAGTCTTTTTATAAGAACTTGTTTCAATTTCTGACAAGCTAAGATTATCACTTACGCACACTTTTTCAACTCCCCTGTTTTGCCGTGACGTATTTCTAACACAGGGAGCTGAAACAAAAGCTTCATGTAATGATCTCATCATTGGGCTCATATTTATGGTGTATGCTTAGAGGTTTCTCACTCATTTTCCTCATTTTTTGGCAAGCAAATAACATTATCTACAGTGTCAGAACCCTGTCAGAAGCACAAACTTTAATAGAAGAAAACTTTTGAAAGCTAAAATCTGTGCCCCCTTCATTAGATTCAGCAAACCTCCAGGCTCACATCCTGTCTTGCTTCTAACTTCTGAATGGAGATGGAGACTTAGTATACTGCTGTTGTTTTGTTTTTGCAAGCATAGCCAGAAAAAAACAAAATAGTAACATTTTTTTAATGCTTTTTTAATGACCATGTTGCTAAAAACTTTAGGAGAGATTAAACAGTTCGATTGGAACTTGAGACAAACATAGGCACAGAAGTCTAGCACTGCATAACACCCCACATATCTTTGCTGGTACACTGATATAGCAGTATACTGTTTTTAACACATATCTAAAATGTCACTTAAACATAGAGGAACCTAAACATTCTTGACACACATCAGGAATGATATATTTCTCTCATTGAACTCTCAGCAGGGGCAGTGCTCTGTCGGGAAAGGTGACATGTCCCCTCCTTCGGGCTTGGGAGGTTTGAACTGATAGCTCCCTCCTCCCAGGCTTGGCCTTGACTTTCATTGTCCCTTTGGAAGAAATTGTAATGAGTAATGTAGAGATCAAAAGGAGCAGAAAGGAAGCATTACTTTAGTTCTTATTCTGAAAATTGCTTTCTTTTTAATCTAGTGACCACTGAAGTGTCCAATTCCTTGGGAGAGGCAGAGCCACAAGCCGTCCTGATCCTCAGATCGTAAGAATCAGACAGCAAGAGATTTTGCAAACCCTGGTGTTCTTTGCAGGCTTTAGGACAATTCATAATTTTTGACTGTACTATGGTACAGACTCTAAGCTCCCTGTTCATCCTAATAAGTTTTATACAGAGGTTGCTAGTATCCGAGAAAAATTTATTTTGGGAAACTTTGGAAACACCTTTCTGAGATTCTAGTTCATAAGCTGTTTGAAAATGCTGGATGGGGAAATTCTGAAATTCAACCATTTCTCCCAGATGCCAAAGTTCCAGACCTTTTTCTATTTTTTTTTTTTTCTTTCTTTTCCCTGAAGGGAAGCACCAAAACACCTTTGAGAACTTGGGACTAAATGATGAGAAGCAATGGATCAGTTGTCACCCAAGGTATACAGATACTTCAAGGACACACGTCTATATATTCCTGTGCCTGAAAAGTATTAGAAAATACAGGGGGTGTATTCCTGTGTGTAGAAGCAAACAACCAAAGTTTTTTTAGAAGAATTAACTCTGAACTGAGGCAGGAAACAGGTCACTGTGTGGTATTACCATCTTCAAGTGCTGAGGAAATTTTGCCGGACTTCATCTACCAGCCTGGCAGCTCCTAAATCACATAGGTTTTTTTGAAAATCTTACCTACGCTCTGTTGCTACTAATGACAGCTGATACTCCAGAGAGGGATATGGAGGTCATTCTGTGCCTGCTACCTCTGACTACTTCATCAGGCTTCTCCTGGGACACACTCCATGCTCTGGGAAATACTTAAGAATTTGTTATGTTTGTGATGCTTTGAAGATGAAAACCACTGCAGATTAATAAGCTTTAGGTTGCAATTACTCTGATTATACTGTGTAAAATGTTCTTTATTTCTATCAGAAGTACCATGGATCCTGCTGATGTTCTGATTTTGACCCTGATGAGTAAAAGGAAAGCTAAGCATTTCTAGTTCTTTTCCCTCTGCTTTATATGCTAGTTGTAAAAAAAAGGAAAGGTAGAATGTGTTCCTTTCTTCAGCGTAAAATTTATCTTGGCCATCACATAATTTGTAGTATCTTGTACTAGCAAAATGAGTTGATCTGGCACAAATTTGTAGCACTAGAGCTTTTTAGCATTTTAATGTTAAAAATCTTTCTAATCATGAAGTCCAATATTCTAGCAGCCACTTCTCCCATTGTGAAAGTTTTACAATCTACAAACCCACCCTACACTTCAGCACCTGACCATCTTCCCAATCAATTAGGTGAATTACTGCAGCAATTCACTGCAATTAGACAAAAGGCTCATCCTGTGTTTTCCTCTCTAAAGTCTGGTTGTAATCAATACACAGTACAGAAAAGGAAATAGCTAGAATGGCAGCAACAGATTCCTCTGGCTCTTGAGAGCTAGGGACATGTTCAGTGTGTTTAGTATGTGAGGGGATTTCGGCTACTAAAATCTACTTACAGTGCACTGCAGTGATTTTAGATGGTAGTTAAGAAGCGCTCTGCAATAGGAGCTCCCAGCTGCAATGCATCTGTAGTCTCTTGCAAACATGGTAAAAAGTTTCCAAACACATAAAGTAAAAACCTAGTCTTTCCAGCTGCACATGATATTTCTATGTAAATGCTTACTGCATATGTAAATTGAAAGGCTGTATATAGGTGATAAGAAGTCTATTTTACCAGTATTAAGCAAAGACTTAACATCTCTTTACAACACAAAGTGAAGAGAAGATTGCCTCACAAGCCATCATGGAATAGTGTGAATGTTTTGCATGGGTGAGAGCTGTGACATTGTGTGTTTGCGAGTGGAAAGATAGCAAAAATACTTTCAAAGAACTGAAGCAGAAGCAGGGAGCAAGATTTAGTGATGTCCAATCTTTGTTTTCTATTGCTGTGGAATGAAACAAGGAGCAATCAAATCAACAGTAGAGAAACACTCTGTGAGATCTTATTTCAGGGTCCTTCTGGATCGTAATAGTTTCACAACTGTATATTTCAAGGCTTTTGCTGCCAATCTGTGTATATTTCAAACCTTTGTCTGTTCCTTTTGAGCTCTGCCTTGTATCTGATTGTGATCTTTCAGGGTAAGACAATGGTAGTCCATTAACATTTAACATTTTGCTTTGTATGCATTCTCCATTCATGCAGTAAGTCAGCAGGTGTTCTCTGAATCGCTGGATGACATGTAATCTTGTAACTTTGAAGGAAGATTTTAGTGAAGAATTTTCAAGCTTTTCCTTCCAGGTTAGCAATCTTTTTCAAAGTTTTATTAAAGTATTCTATCTCTCTGTTGTCTCAAGGCAGAATGTTCTTCATTGCTTGTATATAAAATCTTTCCTTCTAAGAAAAAAAAAATAAAATTTTGGAGATATTCTGGAAAAATTAGATTGCTTTTTTATTGCATGTTGAAAATAATTGGTAGGAAATTGATTTTAATAGTAGGTGTGACTCAAATTCAGTTTATAAGCATTTTATCAGATAATCTACCAAGGCAACAGAATAGCAAGTATGTCAGTGTGTGACCAAATGGGCCTTAAGTATCAATAAAATGATTCTAATGATACCTAAATGTAGGAATTGTTTGTGGTGATAGCATATAAATTAATGCATTTTTAGCATAAGACTGGCTTCAAGTTTAAACCAACATTAACTAGAACTCACAATTTTGGCCACCAGAAATATTGTCGTACTTACTATTTTGTTCTGACGGTTGTTGATGGTTTGTCATGGAACAATTATATCCATCAAAAAAAAAAAAAAACCCAGTGAAAAGCCTGTCACAGATATCTTGGCAAAAACACCATTCATTTTGTAGTATAGCATGCTGTTGTAGAAATGAATCAAGATGTTTGGGATTGTTAGGCCACCTTATCAGGAAATCACATAATTTTCTGATGAATGAGATGTGTTAGATTGTAGTTCTAAATTTCTTTCCTGCACTGTAGTAAGTACGCTTGTAATCTGTGCAAGTACTCTGTATTATCATTTATCTGGGCATCTGGCAGAGATAAGGGCAGATGAGATAAGCAGTCAGCCATCACATTTCGAGTTTCTGTTCCATACTCTATGTCATACATAAATGGAAACATCCTCACTGATCATCAGGCAATTTGCATTCCTGCTCATGAATCATTTTATTGCTAACAGTGTCACCAGAGAGTTATGATCTGTATGCAGTTTGAATCTATATACCCAAAGCAAGTTTCTTCAATTTCCCCAAGCCCATAAACAATATAGTTATTCTTTTTCACAAGTGGGATTCATTTTGTGAGCTGCTTCACCTTAGCTCACACACCCTGTTCTTGACATAAATGTTCTTGTTGGCTTGTCTTTATGGGTTTGAGTAGGTATGAAGCCACCTCTGTTGTCTTGTCAACAACTGTTATAATTGCAGGTAACAGGGAATGAAACTGTAAGGGCTTGTCTGCTCACAGTGAAGTCTTTAATGATGCTGAAGCTTGCTTGCATCTTATCTACAAAAAGACAGGTTGAGGTTTTCTTGAAATAATTATCTCAACAGCAAAACTTATTAAAACATAGGTAGGAAATAACTTCACTAGAATACTAAAATGTGAGAGAACCTAGTGCGGTGGGATGGGGCCATGGTTACAAATTTCAGTTTCTTCTGAGAAATAATGGTCCTAAAAAAATCATCTGTCTGCCTGAAGCAACATTTGGCAAAGTTCAGATTCAGTCTTTCACTGTTTTGGCGCTGCAGAGCAAGCTATGCATCAGGAATACCTTGAAGTGCAGTAACATCCAGACGAAACTAGACTTTACAATGGTTATTGAGAGATATAGTCATCATTTGTCTAGAGAGTAGTTGATGCTTAAGCAAGTTTATATAGTACACACTCAAAATAGAAATATCCATCCATATAACAAATGGGACATTGCTGCTGCCTTATGCAGCATAACTTGTTGATGCACAGTCTTACAAACTAAAAGTAGAAACTATCTTGACATTGTGGGCTTCTACAACTACTTGTGTGTGTGGCTTTCAGTCATCACTGTAGCCGACCTGGTTCAAACAGAATGATTGAAGCGTGTCAGTTTTAAAGGGCGAGTGTTCTTGCTTGTGAAAAATTCAACTTTAAAAAACCTTGTAACTGGGGTGAAATGGGGTAAGGTTTATTTAGGGATGGAGGTAGACATATCTCTTGTACAACTGTCACTTCCCTGACAAATTTCTATATTTTATACATGAAAACTGAAAAAGAGAATGTTAGTCTGTTGCAAAAGATGGCTTAAAAATACTTAATATGGTCCAAACAATCTATTCTGAGTTTTTGAGAAGGAAAAGATAGGCTGTTAAACTAAAAAATCATGATCATAACCACCACATCTAGAATGGTAAATGTCTGAAATTTCACATTGACATATGAACCTGAACGTGGGCTCCACAATGGGAGTCTGGGTTTTTCTTAATAAAAAATAAAATTCAGCTACTTAAGATAATTAGTTGTCTATTTTCTAATTTCCGCCTTCTGATTCTTAATGTTTAATATTAAAAAAGCAAACAAAATTAACTTCTGCAACCCCCTTCAGAAAATCAAGAAGACCTGAAGAAATCTCCTAAATTGAAAATCTATTAATAGCTTGTGTTAGCTTATGTTTTCGGTAAAACTATAATGCTAATTATAGTTACATGTCCCCAGTCATCTGATAATTTGCATTAAGACAATAAACTGAAACAAAACCATTAGTTTTTTGTCAAATATCCAATACTGGGACCAAGAGCTGTACATGGAAAATAAAAGAGTTTCTGTAAGTCATTTCCCTTTTCCAGTCCTAAACGTATGCTTTAAATTTGTTATGTATAATAATCTGCCTTTTCGTGACTAACCAACAATTACTGAGTCTCAAGATACCCAATACTGTCTCACAGATGCAGGGTAGGTATTCCATTTTTTTAAATATGAATAAGCGTTGTTGGGTTAATGGAATTATTACCACTGGATTAGTGTTCCTCCCATTTAAATGACTGCATTTTAACTGCAAGTTTGCAATATGTTACTGTTGTACAGTGAATTGATTTTTATAGAACAGTTTCATTCACTTGAAAAATGTCTAACCTTTTAATAAATATGAATTACAATACATTTAGATCCAATTTTCAAATAATCTATTTTAACTGTGCAGTGTTAGTGGGTCACTATGTATTACAGAACAAGAAGCAGTTTTAATTTTTTTGGAAAAAATATTTTACATGCCAGTGAACATATCTTATAATTACGAGTAATATCCATATTTAAGTAATGCTGTAATTGCATGGTATATAATTCAAATTTTACTAAAGTAAATGACTTCTTTGCCCCTTGAAGTTCTAGAGTAGTTGTGTAGAAAAGTGTTGTTACTACACCACTGAATTTATTTTATATATTTTTTGTGATAGATATATAAAAATATATATAAATATGTATGCATATATTGCTTTCATGAAATTTTCAACTCTCTTTACTACAACAGACTTAGCCATTTAACTTCTCAGCAGATAACCATAAAACTATGTGGTATGGTGTGGAAAATTTTACAATTACAAGATGGCATGGGGGTTGGAACTAGATGATCTTAAGGTCCTTTCCAACCCTAACTATGCTATGATTCTATATACCCCAGCAGTTGCCAATAAAGGTGTTATCCTGACTTACTTAAAGATGCATTTTCATGCAGTGTCTTTGGTATTTCTCTATAAATTTGTTTCCGAAGCTAATACTTGATATATTATTGTCACCCTTGAGGAAATCCAGATGTATCCCCAGACTTCTTTCTTTATCCAACAGGAATTTTTCAGCTGTTTTGTAAACAGTTTAATTTTCATGTTTTGTTTGCTTGTTTTATTGTTGTTTTTGTTGTTGGTTTGTTTGTTTTCATCTTAACTGGGCATGGATGAAGAAGTAAGAAACTGTCTATAATTAAACCCATAGAGCAAGAAGGATGTAACCATATTTCACAAATGGAAAAGAATGTCTCCAATATCATATTTAATTGTTTGAAAGATCAAATATCCATTTATAATTGGGATGTCTAGAGTTATCTATCAGTGTAAAATCAAAGCCAGGCTAAAACACATGCAAGTTTAAAGATTCTATGTGCAACTGGAAGGAAAAATAATTACAACATCAATAATAACTATTTTTTTCTTTTTTTTTTTTTTTCTCCCAGGGAGCTTGAACTCTTTCTAGCTTATTCATATATAGATCGAGTGGAAGTAGAAAGTTCACTTTTGGTAATGGAGCTCGTGGAATCAAGTCAATGGAATCGGAATAAATGCTTTTCTATTGCTGTCTTTATCTTAGAGTGGAATATTTCCCCACAATCAAAATAGTAATGTCATCCAGACTTGAACATCAAATAGATCTATACCAGAAGTGTGATTGATATGACTACCTGAAAGATGGTCATATCAGTAAGAACACATTCACTTTGTTAGCTCAGCTCGTTGCTTTTAAGTCCCATACTATTTCTCAGTGCTAGTTCAACAACAATACTATTAAGAAAATATGATACTTTTGTAAAGAAATAAAGTATTGGAGTAATACAGATATAGTAGCCATTAGTAAATATCCTTTAGAAGAAGAGAAACCATATGTCTTTTATGAGAAATGTTATGTTGTAGAAATGTTATGTTATATGTTGTAGAAGCCTGTCCACTTTCCTTTTCATTTTTGAAAAATTTCAGTCTGCTAATACTTGATATGCTAGCATGGCAGAAAAATCCCACTGGTAACCTTAATTTTATCTATCATTCATCAAGTTTTTATCTAGGAAGTGTAGCCTACTGAATTTTTGCTGTTTTGCTGTTACAAGTGAAACACTTTTCTAAATTAATCAGACAAATTGCACTAATAGACTGTTAAATTTTATTTGAATTAACAGCAAATTCTAAGCTTCTCATATATGTGGCCTTCCCTTTCGTCAGAGAAAGATTTTCAGTATAACACAAGGTAACTTTTATTTGTAGGACTTAATGATTATGAAAGAAGTTGTAGTTTTCACAAGGGTGGTAACTAGTAGTTTATTTATGTGCCCCTTACCACTACAATATCAATTCTTGTGAAAAGTAATACCTTCGGCAAGAGTTACATCGCATTTCATATTGTTGTACGTTATGCGTTACTGCTAAAGTTACCGACAGGGAAGCTGCAGTGGTTTTAGTTGAAGTAGTCAAAGCCTTTGCTGTACATGTAACCCAATAGTACTCCCAAAGAAGCAGCAGCCAAGTGCTTGTTAGCTTTTCATATCTTCAAAGATTCTCTTTGTCCTGTATGTATTCACTGTCTCGTGGCTTGCGTGGTGCCTTTGAATCTGTTAGTCTTCCTCTATGATCACCTTACTGCCCTGCAATTTTCCTTTTGGTAATCATTTCCTCTAAAGGATATCTACAGGAGCCACAGTTCTTTTCCTGTTTATCCCTTGCTCTGGGATAGGGCAGTAGTTTACTGCTGCTGGCTGTAGGTAGTTAAGGTCTGGCGGCCAGAAGATATCGCGCTGTATGGAAAGAGAGAGCCCCTCTCCTGACATTTCTGATAGCCAATAGCATTTAGCTTAGCTTATGATGTAGGCGGACGGAAGTGACGTCATAAGACCTAAAGCTATATAATGCGATGTTACCTAACAATAAACGCCATTTGCCATCCACCACATTGGTGTCTGTGAGCTGATGGCCCGAGCGGCCTGGGGTTGGTCGCCGTGCCGTTCCTGAACCAGGTCGCCACGCCTTCGGAAGGCAACAGCTGGCCTCTGCTGGCGACGTATTAGTGTTATCTGCATGTTTGCTCTTGTCTTGGGCCCTGCTTGCAATCCGCTTGTTCTAGGAAACAGCTGTAAAAATACTTTCTTTCCTTTTGAAGATCTTGGATCTTTTGTGTAATTATGACAAAACTCCTCCTTGTGGTTCAGTGCCCTGTGCACAGGGCACAGTTGGATTAGATATGAATTTATGGTACCCATGCTGATAGCATGTCTGCACGTAGCCGTTTGAAGTGCAGTCAAATCCTTCCTTGAAGGTGAGAAATTTACCCCTCAGGAAAGCCTTATTTGTGTATACATGAGGAATTCGCTGTAAAGCTCATTACCTACCTGCTTTGCACTATGTGCCTCATGTAGACAAGCTCTGCAGCACAACTGAACCGTCAGATGGCACATGAGAGTGTATACCTGATTAGCAGATCCATTTCTTTAAAGAATTTAGTGGGAAAACCCTGTAAATTTAGCGGTTAAAGCACACTCTCTTCATTTTGCAGTGGCAATCTCTCCTCAGCAGAACTGAAACAGCAGTAGGATAATAGCTTAGATAATTTCTGGCTCTTGCATTTGCTGCACTCTCTTACTTTTCCATAGGTGAAGTTGCATGCTACTTTTATAGGGACCCTTGAAATTAAGAATGAGAGGGAAAGGCTTGTCTGTTTTGGTTTTATTTTTAACATATGAATTAAGAAGGTACTGTCATAATTGTAGTATTTTTCCCTGATTCAGCTTACTGCTAAACAAATAACTAAGCACACAAGATGTTTATATGCATGCAGTGTCATGTACTGTTAAAGCTACTGAAAGCCTATACAAATAACTGTAGGCAACTTCTTAATAAAATTCGCTGCAGTTTTATACGTGGTTTTGTAGCTAGTGCATCAAAGTAACTGTTGTAATTTATAATTTACTAATAGTTTACATTCCCCTAATAACAACATTTAGCCAAAATGTGCTGAACAGTTATTTCACTTAAAGTTTATTTTTATATAAAAGGAGACAGGTGTTCATAAAGGGAAATGGGTGCTTATAAAAACTACTTTCTAGAATTTTTCATAAGTAGCATCCTCTCAGTCTTGAAAAAAAAAACCAAACAACTTTGGTTCTAGAACTCATTGGCAGTAGAATGTGTTTGTTAGATTTAAAATCATGCATAACATGACTGTCTTTTTTTTAAAATTAAATTTGTCTGAGAAAGCATTTATTAGATGTGTTTTAGAACTTTTCATTAGAGATGTGATGCAAGTTACATGCTAAATCTGAGCAATGCAGATGAAAATATATTTTATTTCATATAAAAAAGTTAAATATCTGATAATTTGTGCATTTATAACAGTAAAAGCAAGCAATCAAACCAAAAAAACCCCAAAGCCCTGCACACTCTTTCTGTGTCTTTCCAAAGACTTTCAAATAAACACACACTATTTTTAATATCTGATAATAAAAATTTTATATGGACTTAATTTCTAAATTGTTTGGTAATTCAGGTTTACTTGAAATGACAGGGAACTCCCCCTGTTTTCAAAGACTAAAATACCTTTGAACGATTGGCCTACCTAAGCCTCCATCTGTGTATGAAAATGAGAAAGAACATTTAGGGTAGAAATTGTCTTGGCTGATCTCAGTGTCCACAATTTAGGCGTCTATAGCTGAGCTGCACTCTCATAAGTTCCATTTTTAAGTGGATGGACAAGTACTCTTAGAATATGATTTCTCTAGCATCTTTTAATGTTTACCTTAAGATGAACTGAGTAATGCCTATGTGTGTCTGCTCATCTCCATTGTGGATAAAAAGAACTTCTGTCTAACAAACACCTGCGATATAGCTGTGGATGTCCACATCCACACAGAGGAAATCAAAGGTTTATGTTAGTAATCCTTTATAAAAATACACATTGTGGTTTAAACCTCCATGTCCTGATTCACATATGTTATATTGTGAATGCTGCATAGTTGCAGTATGGCACATACATTTATTTTCAAAGTGTAGTTCCCTTCTGGTAGACACGAGAAGGTTTAAAATGTGTTGGAAAGTATTTACAGCAGAGAGTGGAAAGCTAGATAGTTCCTGCCAGCAATTAGAATAATTAGGTGCTCCCCAACTAGGATGATTGGAATGGCCAAGTATCATGTGTCTCATTCCTTCAGTTATCGAGGAATAAAACTCAGAAAAGTAGGGGTTAGCCAGAAGTCATGCAGAACAAAGGAAGGTCCATTATTTAAAAAGATTAAAAATGTTTATATAGGTGAGCTTGTTTATCTAAGCCTCCTTGTTCTACTGGAGTGTATAAAAACTAGAGTGAAAGTGTGAGTAAGGGTTGGCCCAAGCAGCAAAAACCCCCAAACAAAACAAAACCAAACCATAAAACAAATTACCAAAACGGTTTAAATACTTTCAAATGTATGAAAACCTTCTGATGCTTAACACCTGCTTGGAAATTTTCTTTGTTAATTTCTATCCACTTGTAAATGTATTTTCTTGTTCTTTCTCTTTTTTGCCATTTAAAAAATAGAAAAATATTTTTGTGTTAGAACTTTTGCAGTGATGAACTTTCATCTCAAAAATATCACTATGTTTTATAATTCAGACTGTTGAAAAATGGCCGAACTTCTAAACTTGTCATGTACAGTAAATAATCCTTGTTAAAGAGCAGGTGTACAGCTAAATTAATACAACTGTCTTAGAAGTCATTATAAAATTGAATGTACATTACTAGATGTTGCCAAAAGATATATAACACCCTGCTTTGTGTACACTCTAGCAATTTTCCTTTCTTATATGAAAATATTACATGTAGACCCTCCCAAACTCAAAGAACAAGTTTGTTGCTTCGAGTCTAAAAATTGTGCTTCTAAGTTGCAGTTTCAAAGTGCAAAATTCTGGGGGTGAATAATGTAAAAACTGAATTGATACAACTCAGAACAAAAATAAAATGCCACATAATCCTATCTTGTCTTGGAAATTTTGTCTTGAGAAGTTGAAAGAGTATCATGGCATACTAATAATACAAAACATTCACAGCTGTATGATTATGGGTTTTATCTAAGTAGTGGAAGGATGTTCCTGTTCTAGGAGTTTCCCATTTCATGAATTAACATGTGTAAAATTCACGTACATAGAAAATAGATAGTAAATGGCTCTATTGGGTGTATCAGAGCATTATGTAATGCCACCTGGCTGTTATGTTTACAGCAATATAAAATTTCTTGAAAGTATCAGAAAATGCAGTTGTATTGAAACAGTTTGAAGGAAATGTTCTTGTTACATGAATTTATTCACAATGGAAAAAAAGCAAGAATAAATAATTTTGAAATAGTCAGAGTCCCATTTATTCATTTTTCAAAATGAAAAACCCAGCTTCCTCATCAAGTAGCTTTCTGTTTAGAAATTTAAGCTGAAAATATATAATTCAGAAATCAAAGCAGCATAAAAAGCTGAAACTGGTGATGTTTGGTTTTTGTTGGTTTTTTTTTGTTTATTTTTAATAGACATTATTTATTATTATCACACATTATTTTCAAAATTTTTACTTTTTGACCCATCTTGGTACAAAATGCTAAAAAAAAACAAAAAAAAAAGTTGTTGCAGTGTGGACATACTTCTTTTTCCTGATCATTAGAGTAGCATTCTCCAGTTATTCTGAAAGGTCTCTAGTGTGTACCAAATTTATCGGGTATTCTGCACAACCCACAGGATTCTTAAAGACCAAAGGCCTTATGATCCCCCTTGTGATACCATTCCTTCACCTCATTTTAGTTTTTGGCACTCTGCTTTTGGACTGTTACTGGAACTTAAGGTAATTTGGATTCATTCTCTTGTTATACTTCTGTGTATTCAAGGGTGAATGCAGTTACACTGTTTCCTCAATCTCTAGTGGAAAAAGGTGCAATGTAAGGGCTGCAGTTTGTTATTTATTTTTCACTACTATTTCCTCCTGACCGCAGACACTTATTGAATCTAAGGTAAATGGCAGTTGTCTACTCGAGAGTGCTTCGTGATAAAACTAAAAAATGCTGCAGTAGTTAGCATTGCAAATTTAGCAAGTATGTGATGACAAAATGGATGGTGGTTGATTTTTTTGTTGCGTTTAGGTTTTGTGGTTCTTTGGTTGTTTTTGGTGGCTTTTTTTGTTTGGATTTTTTTTTTTCTTTTTTTTGTTTGGTTTTGTTATTTTGGTTTTTAATAATTTCCTCTAGCATGAACATGTCTTGGGATTTCAGGTGGTTGGGAATAATATTTCAGAAGCAGCTATCATTCTTCCATGTAAGAGTGCTGAGGTTAAAGTAGCGTGTTCTAGGTCAATGCATTTTACCTGTGTAGCTGGAAAGTACCTGCAGATGTGAATGATGCTAAAATAAGATGGTCTGACACCTCATGCGATCAACGACTACACAGAATTAAAAGCTTGACATATTTTATCAAAGGGAAAACATATATTTATCAGAACAGGGATGGCCAGTAATTGCTGCCACTATGAGCTTCAGCTTCAGAAGGTGAAGCTACAGCTGCTGCCAACAGAATTAACCTTCACTCTAGAGGGTCTCATGATGATTTAGATTTTGTAAGAATAGCATAAATAATTCTGTTTAAAATAAAGCTCATGGAAATCACACTGTGGCAATGCAATTTTGCCAAGATGGAAGTCTACAATGATAGAGACACAATGGCTTTTCAGAGAGGGAACAGCAGGACACCTCATATCTGAGTGGTTGCACTGAGCGTGCCAAAAGAGACTAATTCCAGCTTTTTCCATCCAGCAAAATTATGTAGCAGAAGAGGTTTTGTAAACTGCAGAAGCATTAATTCAGATAGCCTTCTACATACTGAAGGGGAGAATCTAGCTGTGCACTGGGAAAGGCTAGAAAAAACAGATATGTAAGCCAAACTCACTGGTAATAACTTCAGTGTGAAAGGGCTTTTTAAGCATCTGATGTTTAACAAAAATCAGGATTTTTATGTTGGAACACATTTTAAAATCAAACTCCTCAGAGACTTCTCACTGCAGCTTCTATGCCACCTCCCCTATTGCAAACCTTAACACTGCGCTAGACAGCAGCCCAGTTGTCTAGCCCAGTTGTCTAACCTGGTCTTTATTAACAAGGAAGATTTGGACTATAGAAAGGATCCTCTCCATAATCAATTTATAATGCTAATTAAAAAAAAAAAAAAAAAAATCCTGTTTCTTACTGCTAGCATATGGATGAATAGATCATCATTTTAATACAAAATACAAAACACAAAACACAAAACAAAAAGGACAAAAAACCCACAATATATCATTTAAATTTGAAATGTTTCTTTGTTCCTAAGAATATGCTAGTGAAGTGAATCAGGATGTGACCGTCTAAATTTCCAGAAGCTAAAAAGGAGGACTAGAAAACTGAAGGATCTTTTTATATGTGTTGATGAATACCAATTTGTCTGACTCTTATTTGCATCTCTTTAAAGAGAGAAGAAGTAAGCATGTTTCCTTTTGGGGTCTCAGTTTAAAGTACATCTATAAAGGAATTAAGTCCCAACACAGAATGAAACGTGAAAAACAAATAGTATTTTTCATCTCAAGATAGAAATATATCTCCATGTTTTCTGATGCTCTCATGTAACATAGAGGTCATTGGAGTTTTCATAGCAGTACAAATAATGAAGTCAAAGCAATTAAAGTCTGTACCGAACAAGAATCAAGTACTGACATCTATTTTTCCAGGAAGCAAAAATGGTAATGGATTTGATGGCTAATGAGATAATTATTTCTAACATTTTCAATAAAAGTAAAATATGTTTTAAAATATTTTCTAGAGTTTAGGGTTTTATTTGTTATCCTTATACTTGTTTCTTATACTGGAAATTATCTCTAGCTTATGTTAACTCTTTATACAGGTTGGCATTCAGAGTTTCTTAATCTGTGACAATTTTGTTAAAAATTAATATCCCACCATTCCAAGTAACATGGAAGTGGCATTGTGCGGCAGTTTGTGTCTTCATGATCTGCTTAAATCTATTAACAGTATCTCAAAAGAAAGACTTTGTTTTCCTATTGCTAGAATGTTTTCCAACCTACACTTACCACAGATTTATTACTCTGTGAGGCACCTCTGAAACCAGAGAAATAAAATTCCACACGATTCAAGTCAGCATGAAAGTGCCAGGACTACCCATATAGAAAAGGTAATACTTTTTCTATAAAATAAACTCTGGCTAAATAGTCAAGTATTATAGATACCTGAGCCGCTGGTATTGCAAGGCTCTTAACTTGAAACTTTTACATCTCCTGCCATCAAGGCATGTTTAGTGTTGAATTAGAGCTCTGCAAACAGTGAGTGCAGAGGTTTTAATTTCTCTCATAGAATCTCTAACAGTCAACAAACCGTTGTCTGAAAAAACAGAAAGTGCATGAGAAGACAATGGGACTTGAACCCTTAGGCTAGATTTTGAGCTTTCAAAAGCTAGTAAACTTAAGTCATAAAGAGGCAGGAATTCAGCTACTGGAGGAAGGTCGTAGATTCTAACTCCTGTATCACACATGCTATGAAAATGAATCAACAAACAAGCTTTTGAGCAGAATAAATGAAATTTCTTGTTTTGGTTTTGTATTACATCAGTGAATATCTGGGAAAGGTACTTTGAAAGCATATCCCAGAATGGTTTCTACAGGTTTGAGAAGTGTCAGTTGATTGACATTCTAGGGGAATCTAGATTTAATGCTTGAGTGTTTTGGGTACCTCCCAAATGCTGTCCTTTTGTGGATGTGAATCTTTAATTGCCAGTTTCATGTGAGATTGATATTCTATGCAACCTAAAAGTAATATGAATGAAAAAAGAAAAGTGCTATAGAAAATTCCTTTCTTTAAGCAATGTTTGACCCTTGCAAATAATTTCTTAGTGTATTTTGTTATTTTGTACTCTATACAGGGTTTTAACTGACCAGAGTAACTAATGACTTCATGGAGGCTCGAGAAGGGACTTTAAGCAGATTCTAACAAGGAATTCAGCACTCATGTGCCCCCCGGATGTACAAAATGCAGTGATTGACATTGACTGTAAACTGATTGCTGACTTGTTCAGAGACAAATTCCTCAGTTTGATGCTCTTACTCTATAAAGAGTTCACCTTGACATGTTAGAGTTACTCAAATGAGTAAGGAAACTGGACTTGATCCTAAGTATTTTGTGAATTAGGAGCTTTTCCTGCAAACTTGATATATTTTCCTGACTAATGAGAAATCCTATATTCAATATGAACTAGATCTTGAGGGTTTTTTTAAAGATAGAGTCTCGTATCATTTGGCAAAGGACATATCTCTCTGTTTCAGAACAGTAATGATTATTGTCCTAGTTGTTTAATGCCAGCATTCATTTATTATTTTAATGGGCAGAACAGTCTCCTAGAAAGTATAATTAAACCTTCAATAGCCATCATTATAAGTGTATTGAAGAGTAATAGAGATTATTGTACTGCTGGTGAATTGTGTCCTGGGAATTCCCCATATCAAAAACAGTCACCGTATGGGAATATTGCAAAGGAATACTGTAAACTTCTTCATAGCTCCTTTGCATTGTTGCAGAACTGTAAAGGCTCACCTTGATTGCTGTTCTAACAGTGTGTCTGAATGAAGCTGTTGCAATGACTCTAAAGCTAGATTATAAAGTTTCTGGAGCCATGATTTCCCAAACCGAGGGTATATGTTTTAGCCTTTGCAATCAATGAGATCTCCTCGTATCCTTTTGCATGAAAACAGGAAAATAGAATGTGAAAGGAAAAAATTCATTGAGACTATAAAAGCATATTGAGAAGCTCAATTCTAATTTTGTATAAAAGCAACCTGAGGCTATGGTCAGGAAATACACTCATGCAAAACGTGGACTTTGAGCAATGTTTTCTGGGTCAGTGCCAACAGCACTATAAAAACAGTTGTAAAAGCAAAACATAGGTAAAGAAACAACAACAAAGAAAATAAAAAGAAACTAAAGCAAAACACAGAAGTCATAAACACCTAATCTGTCACCTCTGGCAACACTCCATAAATACGTCTGCACTTGTCCACTTACTTGCTGACCTCTTTAGGATAGAAAATGTATCCCATTTCTCTCTCAATAGAGAGTTCAGTAGACAGCCTAATTGTGATAAGCACCTTGTATTTCATTGTGATTATTTACAAATGGGAAACATATTTCTTTTTTAAGATTAAGTACTGTTTGGCTTTTGTCATTATTTTCTGGGTTTGTTTCATGTTGGGGTTTTTTGGTTTTTTTGGTTTTTTTTTTTTTTTTAATTTTTAGTGAAAATTACTCACTTTGAGGTCCTTGCTAAGAATTCAATGGGATAGAAAAAAGTTGGTGTTCATTTTTTGATGATGGTTAGAACAGTTACCACTAATTTATGTGTATTCTAAATGAAATCTCTCCTTTCAATAAATGCACAAATCTTCTTAGACTTTTATTCATGTGCTTTCTGACTTTATATCATTCATTCCTTCCATTGGAAGGAAAGAAAAAGCCCATAAGAAAAGACATAAAGAAAAAATGTTATTTTTCAAAAACCTATTTTAACCTTAAGGGAAAATGAGCAAAGTAAATCCAATTTTAGGCATCCTATCCAATTCTCCACTCTTACTGCTGAGTTTCTAATTGAAAAGATTTCCCCAAAGTATATGATATTAGAGCAATGATATGGGTTAATTGCAGAATTTATTGGGTGGTGATATGGAAAAATTAACATGCATCACTGTGTAATTTCAATAATTTTCTATGACAATCCTATGAAATAACCACGATTTTAATGCAGAATAATGTAAGGTTTTTTCAATGTCAATTAAGGATGACATTTCACAAGCCTCACTGGGAGTCGCATGCCCAGATTACCCTGAAAGTCAGTGCTAGTTGGCTTCCAGCCTTCCTATAGCCCCAACAAAACACCGAATTCTCTGTTTTGCGATACATCCTCTCTCATGCAAAAGGAGAATACAAGGATCTCGGTTCAGCAAACTGCTGAGCTCTTAAGTCATCCCTGTACTGGGTTTTAGAGAAACATGCACAGTAGCCACAGAGCTTTGAAATATGGTTCAGCATTACACTAACTCAGCTCTGTCCTGTCCCTCTCTGCAGTGGTTGGGGGAGCTGGTCTGTTACCGCACGACGCGGTTCACTGGAGGAATCATAGGCTCTGCAGAGGTTGAAAACGAAGCAACAAATTTATTGTAAACTTCCCCAAAACTGTGTCATGATGAACAAAAGTCTTGGCAGGTTCTTATTCTTATAAAAGACACAAAGTAGAAGAAAAAAAGGAGAAAGGAAAAAAACCAGAAATAGGCTCACCGCCCCGCGGATCCAGTGGCATCTTCTCGTTCAGGGAGTAGAAATTCTTTCAATTGTGGTCCTTCAGTCGTGGTCCTTGGAGTCCCTGTGATCCTTGTGGTCAGTGTCTCCACGGTGGTCCACGGTGGAGGGGTACTCCCCACATGCTGAAGGAGGCCCTTTTTCTAGGGCCAGGCGCTCTTGGAACCTTCCCGCAGGTCAGACCCATCCGCAGGGGATCTGCTGAGCCCCATACGCAGTTCATGTTGTGCCCTGACGGGCGCCGCAGGGTCTGTCGCTGTCTCCGGGCAGTTGGTTGTCTGAGCAGTTGATCTTCACGGCCTCAGGGCAGACAGCACAGGAAAGCATCCCCCACCTTCGTGGAGCAGGATCCCTGCTCTGCCTCCGGCCGTTTGCCCAAGCGATAACAAGCTCTCAGTTCCTTCTGTCTTCTGGGTTGTTTTGACACAAACACAAAAAGGGACTCTTGGCCGTCATAATCTCTTGGCTTTTCTTCAAGTTTAGACCATCTGAAGACTGAGAAGCTGTGTGTCTTGCTACATAAGTATCTGGGAAAACCCTGCAGTATGCTCAATTTATTAGTTTTCTTGCTCTTTTGAGTGACGTTGTAGGATGTAATAAGCGCATTCCTTTCACCCTTTAGCTTTCTCAACTTGAACATTTATACACTAAATAAAATGTTAATATTTAAAGTTTCTTACCTTTTCTTACCTATTCTTCTTTTGAAGAAAATAAAAAAAGTGTTTAATTGAGATAGGACATGATCTTAATTTTGTTTTCTAGTCAAAATCATCCTTGACTGAACTGAGAAACCTAAATACAGATTAGATAAATAACTGTTTAGTTCTGCTTGGTAGCCCTTTCTTGTTTGAGATCTTTTTTCCCTTCACCTCTATCTTCTGTACTTTTGTTTTACACATCCTCTAAAATTAAAGTTGACACTGCTTACAAATTTTGTCATAATGGGCTGGAAGTATTTGCTGAAGTTTTTTGTAAGTAGAGACCTTTTATTTTAATTTTCAATTGATACCTTTTTAGATTTAATATTGACTAAAATCTTTATGTACTTTAGGGATTAATTATATGCATAAATTAAAACAGCTAGTACTGGAATAAAATACAGTCATTCATTACAAGATTTATCACTGGTACCAATTTTATCCTTTATCTACCACAAACTTGCCTTGAACTTCTATCTTTTGAGTTGCTCTTTCACTTTCTGCTTTGCTAATAAAAATACAGTAAAAAAAAAATACATAGTTTGCAAGTTCACTTTCCACTTTGTCTGTTTGTTTTTTTTTCATCAGATAGTGTAAGAAACTTCCTTAGAGACAATGGTCCTAGGATTTTGCCCTAGTTCTTAGGTCATACCTGGCATGTGACACAAGTGAAGTGGCAGATGTGAGAGTTGGTAAAACATGAAAGGTCTGTAATGGAGACAATTCCCACTCCTGGTAGCTGGATACTGCACTCCACCAGCAAGAAATACGTGGAGATTATGAGCTTGACATGTTTGGTCAAAGTGAAAACATTTGCAAATGCATCTACTCAGGAAGGCCAGGGGATGCTGCCATACGTTTGCACTCAGGAGGGTTTGTTTGCAGTTGCTAGTGGCAATATCAATGCAGTTGCTAGCACCATGGCAAAAATTGAATCTCCTGTGTGGGTCCCTTGACCTTATTCCATTTTATGGCAAAACTGGCCTTCAGCAGGATTTGGATTATCTTCCTCCCTTTCTCAAAAACCTCTTCCACTGTATCACCCCACACGATGATGTCATCAATGTATTGCAGGTGTTCTGGAGCTTGCCCCTGTTCCAGTGCAGTCTGGATCAATCCATGGCAGATGGTAGGGCTGTGTTTCCACCCCTGGGGCAGTCGGTTCCAAGTGTACTGGACGCCCCTCCAAGTGAAAGCAAACGGTGGCCTGCATTCTGCTGCCAAAGGGATTGAGAAAAATGCATTGGCAATATCAGTTGTGGCATACTACTTGCCTGCCTTTGACTCCAGTTCATATTGGAGTTCTAGCATGTCCGGTACAGCAGCACTCAATGGTGGTGTGACTTCGTTCAGGCCACGATAGTCTACTGTTAATCTCCACTCTCCATTAGACTTTTGCACTGGCCATATGGGGCTATTAAAGGGTGAGCAGGTCCTGCTGATCACTCCTTGGCTCTTCAGTCTACGGATCAGCTTATGGGTGGGAATCAAGGAGTCTCGGTTGGTGCGATATTGCCGCCGGTGCACTGTTGTGGTCGCAATTGGCACTTGTTGTTCTTTGACCAATCAGCAACCCCACAACAGAAGGATCCTCTGAGAGACCGGGCAAGATGGACAGCTGCTTAATTTCCTCTGTCTCCAAGGCAGCAATACCAAAAACCCATTTATACCCTTTTGGGTCTTTGAAGTACCCTCTCCTGAGATAGTCTATGCCAAGGATGCATGGAGCCCCTGGACCAGTCACAATGGGGTGCTTTTGCCACTTCCTCCCAGTCAGGCTGATTTCAGCTTCCAGTACAGTTAACTCTTGGGATCCTCCTGTCACTCCAGAAATAGAAATGGGTTTCACCCCTTGATACCTTGATGGCATCAGGGTAACCTGTGCACCGGTATCTACTAGAGCCTTATGCTTCTGTGGGACTGATATGCCCGGCCATCTGATCCACACAGTCCAGTAAACCCGATTATCCCTCTCCTCCACCTGGCTGGAGGCAGGGTCCCTCTAATAGTGATCATAAAATTCTCCACTTCTGTCTTGTAGAAAGGGATTAGTATTCCATACCACAGGAGCTGGAGTAAAATCAGCTCTTCCACTCCATCTGGGAAACTGCTCACCAGAGACTGGAGCAGCAGCTTTCCTGGGAGGATCATCCTTGACCATTGTTCTCCTCTTCAGTTCACGCACCCATTGCTCCAGAACTGAGGTAGGTTTTCCATCCCACTTTCTCATGTCTTCTCCATGATCCCACAGGTAAAACCATAGGGTGGCCCATGGCGTGTACCTCCTATATTTTCTTTCTCAAGCAGTAGGGCACGTTCTGTTAATAGTTGAGACGGGCGCCCAACGTGGGTGCCCGTGTCTATGATTAGACACATTCTCACCAGATCTGTCGTTATCTCAACCTTCGTGCCCCACGTTGGGCACCACAAAGAACTGTTGTGGTTTGAGCCCAGCCGGTAACTCGGAACCACGCAGCCACACACTCACTCCCCCTATTCTGCCTCCCCCCGCTCCCGGAGGGATGGGGAGGAGAATCGAAAGAATGTGACTCCCATGGGTTGAGATAAGAGCAGTCCCGCAACTAAGGTATAATACAAAACCACTACTGCTACCACCAATGATAATAATGATTAGTGAAATAACAAGGGGAGAGGATACAATTGCTCACCACCCACGGACCGATACCCAGCCCGACCCGAGCAGTGATCTCGCCTTCTAGGTAACTCCTCCCGGTTTATATACTGGGCCTGACATGCTGTGGTATGGAATACCCCTTGGCTAGTTTGGGTCAGGTGTCCTGTCTCTGCTTCCTCCCGGCTTCCCCTCCTCCCTGGCAAAGCATGAGACTGAGAAAGTCCTTGGTCAGAGTAAACATTACTTAGCAACAACTAAAAACATTGGTGTTATCAGCGTTGTTCCCAGGCTGAAAGTTAAAAAACACAGCACTGCACCAGCTACTAAGAAGGAGAAAAATGACTGCTATAGCTGAACTCAGGACAGTATCCACCCCTTATTCCATACCATTCACATTATGCTCAGATCCCACATCTCTCAACACACCATCGCCTCTGTCCCATATATACACATATATATACACCCACACCCACACACAAAGAGAAAGATAACATTCCCTAGTCCATGGACCAATCCCTATAAAATTGCTGAATTCATCCAGTCCATGATGTCAGGCTCCATCTCTTGTAGTAGTCTTTCAGGGCAGGAGGGATGGCGTGTAGTGTTTTGTTGTTGCCTGCTGATGACATCGCCAAACTCGTCTGGTCACTGCTGAGCTCGTCTGGTTTCCTCAAAATTCATTCTTTGTTGAGGTGATGATTGGAGGGAAGTCAGGGTCAGTTGCTGGCGATCTGAAGATATCTAGCTGGTGGGCTATGAAAGTGTTATAGAGCAGGCAACAGCATACAATTGAGTTCATTGGCTGTTTTCCCCCAAAATCAAATCCCCTTGAGGTACACATAGGACTTCCCCACCTTCCCGCATTACCCACCAAGTATACCCAGATCCCCGAGCAAAAGCAACCCCACGAGTGGGTTTGCCTTTACCTGAAGCAGGAATAACCCAGACTGTCTTCCCCAACAAATTCTTTATGTGCACCACAGGAACTTTATCCTCCTCTACAGTACGTAAAAGTTCTGATTGGGCTGGGCCAGCCCTGTTGGCAGATCCCCTACTGTTGACCAACCAGGTGGCTTTTGGTAAATGTGTATCCCAGTGTTTGAAAGTCCCACCACCCATTGCTCTCAGTGTAGTTTTTAACAGCCCATTGTACCGTTCGATTTTCCCAGAAGCTGGTGCATGGTAGGGGATGTGATATACCCACTCAATGTCATGCTCTTTGGCCCAAGTGTCTATAAGGTTGTTCTGGAAATGAGTCCCATTGTCTGACTCAATTCTCTCTGAGGTGCTGCGTCAGGAGCAGGGGGAGGAAGAAGGGCAGCGGTCCCGGCTCCTTGCCCGCAACGGTGCAGGAAGGGCCGGCCGCCAGGGTCGGTCGACGCGCCAGCGCTGGCGCCGCCGCCGCCGCCGGCCCTGCCCCAGGCGCGCCATGCTGAACCCAGGACACCAATCCATCTCAGAGCCCTTGCACTTATTTAGCATCAACAGCAGGAGGAAAAGTGAACTTGGAAATGACCTAGTACTGGCAAAAGCTTTTGCTTTTGTGTAGAGCAAGAGGGGACACTTGCTTTCCCTTGAAGCTAAATGCTGTTAGTCAGGGGAAAAAAGAAACAAAACAAACCACCAAAAAAAACCCCCAAACTGAAAAAGTAATACTACTAGGGTCAGATGTATGTGTTAGGCAAAATGAAAGAACATAGCCAACGTGAGATAGACTGCAGTATTTCTCCCACTGCTTCCAGTCCCACCCCCTGCAATGGGCAGGGACATCTTCAACTACACCAGGTTGTTCAGAGCCATGTTCAGCCTGACCTTGATGTTTCCAAGGATGAGGCATCTGCTGCCTCTGTGCACAACCTGTTCCAGTGTTTCACCACCCACATCATCAAAAATATCTTCCTTATATCTAGTCTAAATCTACCCTCTTTTAGTTTAAACCTATTACTCCTTGACCTATTGCTACAGACTTTGCTAGAAGTTTGACCCCATCTTTCTTACAAGCCCTCTTTCAGTACTGAAAGGTGGCAATAAGATCACCCTAGAGCCTTCTCTTTTCCAGGCTGAACAACCCCAACTCTCTCAGCCTCTCTTCATAGGAAATTTTTTGTCTACCTTGGACCTGTCTGGTTGTCTGTCTATTCATATTCATTGTTATCTCTTGCATATTTTTATTGATATTCATATTCCAGATATGGCTGTAAATAGATAGGATCAGTATCTAGTCTCTCACTACTTGGAAAGAAGAAAAAGCAATAAAAAGATATAATTTTAGTAAAGGTAGAGGTGTGGCTTTTTTGCTGTCAAGTAGAGAAAATGATTTGAAGCAGAGTGACAGTCCTGCAAAAAATTCCTTTGGAGTCTTCAAGAGGGTTGTACAGTTCAGTACCTTCAGGAACATTGCAACTTGCTGCCTATTTGATGGCTGGGTTGCAGTGCTGCAGTGTGGAGATGGAAAAAGGCTTGCAGTGAGATTCTCATCATTGTATCTCTGAAACAGTAATGGAAAGTTCTCCGTACTGCAAAGTTCAGGAAAGCGTGACCTCAATTAACTAATAAGACACTTCTGTCTTTTTGGTTTGGTCATTTTCCAGACTGATTGAAGGCATGAGGAAAGCTCCCTCTCTTGTCTCTCTTTGCAGCTGCTAGGTAGAATGCAGACCACAGCAATCTGTTTGAGATGGTTGCAGAGACACATTTGATGTTTTATTTCTCCATTTAGTAGAAATGCCAGAGCTAGGCCAAGACAAGATAGGGTACCTTAATTATATTTTACAGGATGCTTTCATAAAAGAATTGCTGAATAGACCAGAAATACCATATAGATAGTGGAACATAAATGTAAGAAGAGTAGTTCAAACAGCTGTGTTACAGATATCATCAATCAGAAATATCCTACTGTGCCAGAGTCTGTGGTTGCCCAGACAAAATCTTTCTCTTTCTCTTTCTTTCTCTTTCTCTTTCTCTTTCTCTTTCTCTTTCTCTTTCTCTTTCTCTTTCTCTTTCTCTTTCTCTTTCTCTTTCTCTCTCTTTCTCTTGTCTCTTTCTCTTTCTTTCTCTGTCTTTCTCTTTCTTTCTCTTTCTCTCTTTCTCTCTCTTTCTTTTCTTCTTTCTCCTTCACTTTCTTTCCTTTACTTCTCTATGTCCTTTTCCTTTTCCTTTCCTTCTTTGTCTTTTTCTTCCTTTTCATCCTTTTTTTTCTCATTATAGGTTTTTGCTTTTGTTTTGTTTTTTTTTTTTCTCTCCCAGTAGAGGAACTGTTAGTGCACTGGAACTTCATTGTGGAATGTTTTTTTGAGCAGTAGTTAAAACTCTCAATATTTTATGCTAACATGATAACATGTCATGTTATAATAATAAACATTCCTATGCAAGAAATACAAACCTTCATATTTCGTAGTGATTTTCACAATGAAACAGAATGTTGTTCATCTATTTTCCTTGTTTCTTTCTTCTCTTCCTTTCTTTGAGAATTACACCATAACTTCTGGATGATGTTCATAAGGTTATGTAAAATGAAATTGTCTTTAAAATGAAAAAAACCCAGTAATAATATATAAAGGACCAAGTTTTAGGTAAGCAGTGCAATCAATCTAGACATGAAGGAGCAAGATCAAAGTATATCTCTTGGAAGTCTGCTTTTCTTCTACTCTAAATTAATGATTTAACTAAGAAGCAATGGAGTATTCTAGGAAAAGCATAATCTGTAAACTACATGAAAATTGCATTACTCTGTAAAAATTTATAGTCCGTAGTGTAGAAGCTATGTGCAGCACAGGTTGGAAATTGGAGTGCCTGCTCAGAGATACTGAAGTGAAATGGAGCCACAAGAGAGACTGAGAGAGTGCTGCCTTGGAATAATCCAAGCCTCGAAGTTGTGCTCACCTTCTCACAGAACAGCAAATTTAATGTTGACACATAGATAGTGGTCATATAAACAAAAATCTAATTGAAAAGTTGGCTATATGAAGGGGAAATACCTAACCTTCTTTACAAGAAATTCCATTTCAGAAATGTTTTATATGAGGGCACAAAACTATTCCTTTATCCTGTAACATTACCAAATTTTTAAAAGGCAAGATGTTCTATTATGCTGAAAAATTCTTGGTTAATTTATTCTTACATTCTAGTGGTAGTGTTCTCTTAGTAAGAGAACAAAATAAAGGTATCGCTTATATCAGCACAGGTTCTTATATTAGAGTTTTGAAGTTTTAACAGATATCTTGACTACTTCAGTAGGTTTTATGTAATATAAGTTTGCTCCATACATATTAAAAAACATCACAATAGAGATGGGAACCTTAACTATTCTTTTATTGGGTATGGACTACTGTTAATTTAGCTTATGGGTGAAGTGAGTCCTATTTCACATACAGGGAACATTACGATAGCAAATATTAAGTAGAAATGTATTTTCCAATTTTTACTATTCAAAGAAGAGTTGACATAGAAGTACTGCATTTGAAATTATGCATTTGTTCTGCTTTTGTCATGACTGTGATTGGTACTGTAGAAAGGCTTAGAAATGCCTATTTTAATCAAAGAAACAGAATTTAAACATTCCTGGTAGTTACTTCTGCATAACAAGGGGAAATTTTTTTACATGCAACTCAAGGAAAATGCATGCAGGTCTGTCTAAAGGCCTATTGGTTTTTGAGTGTGAAATATGTGCAAATAATTTGTGACTGTTTCTGAAGCTGGATAACTGATATTTTAAGATATTGATTCCTATTTTCAAGATAAAATTATTTACTGTGCGCCTTGAGGGGCCTCATATTTCCTCATATTAAGTTGTAATAATTACAAATTAGGCACGGGTCTGAATAGACCATTATTCTCAAGGCTTGAATTCACTGTAAGGACAATGAGATGAAAATGGAAATTAAGATTACCACAATAAGAAATCAAAGAGTTAAACAGCTAAAACCTTTTTCTTATACAACCAAGAGCAGGAAAAAGAAAGGAAAAATAAGCCAACAAGCTTGCTATGCTACAATAAATTATTGCAATATAAGGCCTTGAGATTTTCAGCCTTTGCAAGTAGATTAAATATGCTGAGAACGTTTCTAAGCACTGAGGCCAACTGGCACAGAATGTCATGTGTCTATGCTAATAAATTCTCTTAATCTGGAGAACAAGGATACAACCTGCAAACTGTTTGTTAAGGATTCTTCCTAGGAAGTTCTGGCTCCTAAATCCTACCTGGGTATTGTTTGGGAAACACTAGCTGGCACAAATAGGAAATACGCAGTATTGATGACTGAGGTGCAATACCAAGGAACGTTCACTGGTCTGGTTAATGTCCTTGTAGCATGGTAGCAGACTATTGATAATGATGAAAACCAAGCTTGTCATCAATTTTCAATTTGCTAATCAAGGGTCTTCATCTAGATTGGAAACAGTTTCAGGTCCATAAACAGAAGAGAGTTGAAAATGGCAAGGATGGAATAGGTTCTTCTGAAAGTACGTGGAGAAGGTAGCATTGCACTCAGGCTGTGGTGAAATGAGCATGCTTTGGGAAACATACCTATGAGCTGTTCTTAGGTTGTTTATAATTTGCTCATGGGATGAAAACATTGACTATTTAGAAGTGTATTTTTGGCTAAATGAACTAAATTAAAAATCTTTAATTAGTGTCTGGAGTTTAAATTGTGTAGTTAAGTACCTTTTTAATAATGATTGAAGCACAGTGATTTCCTACTATCTATGTAGTGTGGCATATTTTAAAATTCAAGAGTGGACAAAACTCTTATGATACTCTGGGATTCAGATTACTGTAGGTGTATCTTCTTAATGACAGGCTGAGCTACTGAAATAATCAATGTTTCCTGTGATCTCTGTGTAAGAAAGTGATTCACATTCCTTTTGAAACAAAAGCTGAGAACAAGACAAGAAAAGCTGTCACTTTGCACTCTTTATTGCCCTCTTTGCCCTATCTCACATATCAAAGAAGGTATTTCACCACAAGATCACACACTCGTCATAGATGAGACTGGTAAAGAGTCATAAGGGCTATGTAAGGATGCTAGAATGACTTAATGCCTACAGAGAGAAAAGAAAGAATCTAAGTGAAAGAGATAAACCAATGTGGGACTGCAGCACAAGCACACATTATAAGGGCTAATGGGAAGTGATTGCTCCCACCAAGAGCTCTGGGAACAACTAGAAAATTATTTTCTGGGCATATATCATTCCAGCAAAATAAGTATGGAATATGAGAAGGCAGGTTTTAAAATATGCTTGCTAAGATTTTTCAAAGCAGATAAGCAGATTTAATAATGAAATATTTCCCCCTAGAGTTGCTAGGAATCATACAGCAATATCCTCAACTAAGCTTCAACATATCCCAGTGCTCATTTAGACCTCTTAATATTCTATAAATATCAGTGTTGTCAACATTAGGAAAGTCAATATTTACAATGAAGTCCTGAGATAATTGATTTCTTCCTCAGTCTTTTAAAATAAATAAATAAAACCATAAATAAATGTGGCTAGTGGATATTGTTTGTGAGTGCCAGTAATTGGCAAACATAGTGGTTGTTACAACAGGAACTTCTGATGCAAGTTGGTTTCTAAGTGGGGGTATCCAAGGTCCCTCTGTCCCTGAGCAGGGACTTTACAGGTCCAGTGAAATATTTGCTAGAGCTTTGCAGTAGCTCTTCCTGTATCTTTTCCTTAAAACAGGCTTTTTAAGACTAGAAAGGGGCTTTTATTCTCTAAAGATATATTTAATTATCATAAGAACAAAACGAATAAAGACAACTCAATACTACTGAGTAAAATGTAGTGGACTGGAAGAAGTTTGTAAGCAACATCCTGGCCACTGCGTTATCACAGAATAGACAGCTCCCACTAGTTTTATACTTGGACAACTGACTTTTAGTACCCTTCTGATCTGCAGTAAACCAGACATTTGTCTACTTTAATGTTTGGCTAATATTAAATGATTTCCTAGATGTCTGACAAACTGCAGCTACTTCATTCCCAAGAAAACAGCAGTGTTGAGAAGTAGTTCTGGTGTGCACTGCTTGGCATGCGTGGCACGTTCCATACAATCCCCAGTAGACCACTACTAAAAATGTTTTTTCTCTTCCTCTTACATTTCATATCCAACCTGACTGTCCGTTTCCTGCTTTCAGAAGTCTCTTAAACATCTTTCTGAGGTATAGCTTTTCCCCCACTGTGTATCTGGCTCCACCTCCCTGTCCCAAACCATGCTCCAGAAGTTTCTCTTCCTCCTTTCCTTGCCCTGTCTCTGACTTTCCTAGGCACTTCCAATGGAAGAGCGACCTGCCCCTGCTTCCAGAGGCTCCTTGTCAGGACACGACAAACATGCAGCCTTATACCCCTGCTGTACAGCCACAGGCTTTTTAAAGGAGTGTTGCACATAGTACAGGGTGAACAAACAAAACAGATATATAATTCATTTTAGGGATAATTCATTCCAAAGATTGAGTGCTATCCTCATCTTTAGTTCAGTCAGTGTTCTCTTTTGTGTTTGTACAGTTGCTTACATATTTAATTATACGAAATATAATTTTCAGAGTGTAAAAAATTATGTATAGGGACTGAAATTCTGCTTCACAAATCTAGAGGGCATTTTCATTAACCATTCGGTTGGTCAATGGAGTGAACTGGTAAACCAATTAATTGACATACTATGTAAGTACTGGCTAATTTAGTAATTAGGGAGTTTTATTTATTGTCTGGTGGGGCTTTACTGAACGACACCTCTAGATAGGATATGAGTGTGTGTAGAGCTGCACAATGGCAAATTCTTTCAGAAATGAGATGGCTGATTGAAAAGTACTGACAACATATTGTGCTAATAAGTAGAATTTAGGAGTGGCTTGTGCCTAAAAGTACTCAGAAAATGGCTACATAGTCATCAGTCAACATGACGTCAAGGACTGATTTGGTCCAACCAAAATCCTGGGATCGCAGTCTGACCTGTGGATTGGATTCCAGATATGTAAATGCTTGTGTCAGCATCCTGTCACTTTAAACTAGATTAGAAATTGTGGAGTGGAATTAAGTGCAGATGATTTTAAACCCATCTTTGTTTTATTTCCATAAAGCTTTCTCAAAACCTAGCAACTGTTGTATTAATCACTGTATTGTTATGCATAATTTCATCTTGATGTTTGTTTAGTGTTCAATGCTTTTCAGAGAATCTGGTAAACTGCAACTATTTAATTTCCAAAGAAAGAGTAATATTAAAAAAAAAAAAAAGGCACTGCTTCCAGTTTTGCATTGGCACATGCAACAGGAAAAATATTGAAGAACCATCAAGATGCTGCTCCCCTGGCTTGGAAGCTAGCTAGTTTCTTAGAAGTAGGCTTTTTTTGTGATGAACATCAGGTAGATTACTCTTGGCATGAAACAGTGCAGCGGGGAAGTGCCGAAACCTGAAGGGTTTCCACCTAATTAATAGGAAAGAGCTCCTGAAGCCCCACACTCACCATTAAGGTAAGGGAACTGTGAGAACATTCTGTGAAACTCAGAAGAGTTGCTGACTAAGTTTTGGGTTGTGGGTTTTTTGGGTTTTTGGGTTGTGGGTTTGTTGGGTTTTTTTGCAAAAAACACCATTGAAACAGGTATAAAAGGTCATGTGTTTACGTGTTTAGGTGTAACATTGGAAAAATATACAGAAATATTACACATAGGTTGGACATTCTGAAAAATATTCAATGTGTCACCTTAATTTTTAATAATATTACTAATTTGAACACTTGAATTGATATACTTATTTTCTGGTCAGTACAACGTAGTTCAGTTCAATGCAGTCAAAAAAAGCTGTATCACGCCAGACTAATTTGCAGGAGAACATAGTGTGTAGAAGACATTTTGTATTACAAATATAATTTATTTGTGAATAGATACCACCATGGTACAACCTCTGAATCTGCAATTAAAATGGTTAAGAATAAAAGAAAACAAAACTCCAGAAGCAGAAAGATTTTTTTCATGCTACTTTTAATATTAGTGACAAGTTGTATCCAGTTTTTATACTCCACCCCCACCCCCCCTTTTTTGTTTTTCGTAATACAGTCATTCTATTACCCTGCATTACTGTTGTGGTAATAGAATAACACTTAAGAAAATAAGGACTGCATTATTCTGGCTGTGTAAAAGCACTGAACAAAAAGATGGTCCCTAATAGACAATGGCAAGAACAGATTGTCAGCCAACCTGCTGCCAAATTTTCCATGGGAATCATAGAAGATAATTGCATAGCTGTAATTGAAGAAAAGTGCAATGAGATATTTTTGCAGAAGAATCATCCCAAACCTAAGAAGCAATACAGATGCTCAGAGATGCTTCTTTGAAAAACAAACCGATGGGTAAGGATGGCTGTACTCATGATTCTGTTGGAGATGTAAATTGTTCTTTTACTAGTGAATAAGAAATATTTGGTAAGCTAGAATGTTTTGAATGTGAAGAAGAGAAGGGAAAAAGAAAGAGGTATCATTAAAACATGGTAGGAAAGTAAAAAAAAATACCCCCCAAAAAAACCCCTTAAAGATTATTTTCAAAGAGGGGCACACACAAATATCTGTAATGTAGAAAAGAGAAAAAAACCATTACCATTAGTCCATTAGATGCCACCTAATAATTAAAGATTTATTAAGAAGATCCATCAAAAATTTCTTAGCACAAAACAGTTCTTTCAATTTTATTTTTTTTAATACTGACTTTAATTTTGAAATACTCCTGCTTTCCAGGTATGAGTACTATTGAAATAAATTACAGTATTTCATTAATAGCTATCACATATTTTCCTTAAAAAAAGAAAAAAAATACAGAGAATGAATAAGCTTTCCAACTGGAAAAATCCTCTATTATAAAAAGAATGATTGGAATATATATTTAAAAAAAACCCCTTCCTCTTTACCTAAGGCTAAAATAATTTGAAAGATATGTTTTTAATGGACACCACTATAATTACTGTGCATTATGTAAACCAAACCCATTTACTTAAGATAACGACAGCATGATAAGACTCTCTGATCCTGAAATAGTGGAAGTCAATTGGTATAATATATATTTCAATTAATTTGAGGTTAAAAGCCTGGGAGGTGTCTTTGAATAACCGACAATATTAGAGACTGAAGAGATAGTAAGGACACAAAAAACACAAAAGAAGAGATAGTAAGGACAGGGAGAAAAGCAAATGAGTTCTGTTAAAGGGCAGTCAGTCACCTCTGTTTAAAGAAATAGGAACAAATTTAGCAATAATAAGCTATTCCCTGGACAGTGCCATGACTGAAGATTGCTGATAGATTAAAAAGAAAATAAATTAAAAAAGAGGTCATAGAATTGCTCCCTTTCTGCTCCATTTTTGTTACCTAGTAGACTTTTGTCAACAGGGGCCTCTGACAAGGCTGGCAGCCTGAGCTACAGAGGGTGAAATCTTTCTTGCTCCAAATCTTCTATTACTCAAAGCAAAGGCCATTTTGACTGTTTCTCTGTAAAGGAGTTTTCAGAAGATGAACAACAAGTTGAAAAAAAAAAAAAAAAATTTGCAAACTGCATTGCTATCTGAAAACTAATTATGAGGTTAAGCTGACTGCACGTATCGGCTCAATGACAAATGTAATCCTGCCTCCAATGAAATTGACACACCCCATCATACAAGAAGTGAAAACACCATCCATTCAGAAAAATAAGTAAGTCTATATTTATAGCTGTCATACCTCACAAGAATGTTGGCTTGCATGTATTATGGAAGTCTTTTACTGTCCTCAGAAAGAGTTTCCCATGGCCGTGGCTGGAAACAGACGTGCAGGAGAGTCAGGTGTAGTGTGTCAAATTTGGATGTCTGTTCTACTGATGCTACACAGAGCATGGCAGTGTGCAGACAACTCAATATTCAAACACCCACAAGTGCAATTGTCTAGAACTGCAGTTTAGATTTACAACTATACATTTGACAATTTAAAGAAGCCCCTCTTTCTTCTGGGAGAATCTTGTGAAAGATATTTTCATGTATAATTCTGTTGAGATTTAGGATGCTGTCTTCTATTTTTCTTCATAAGAGCTTCCTCAGTTCAGATTTTCAGAAGAGATATAGTAATATACACTGAACTCTAGTCAGGGCAATTATTTTAAGGAGTCAGTCTGTTGAAGAAAAAGATAAAATCCACCTAAGTCTCTTCCATTTTCACAAGAACTGAAGATCATGAAAGTGTGGTCTGCTTTAAGAATTCTCTGTACAATACAGCCTAATACATGTAAAATTATCCTGTGGATTACCTACTTAGTAACTATTATATTTAAAAAAGCCTTGTTTAATTATTGCAATATTTATTTTTGTTTTTATTTAATCTGTCCAACATTTATAAACAGAAGAAATAAAAAGTCTTCAGCTTCTGTGAAACGTCACAATGAGAAACAATGTAGATAAAGCAAATGCAATTTAGTTCTGTGGATTTCCTGACAAGCTATATATATATGTACTTTAAAGGGTCCTGGAGAAATTAATGACCTTCATGTAGTCCAAGACACAATTATAAACTCGCTGAAGTGGAACACCTGAATTCCCTCGAATCTGCTTAATAAAGCAGTGTTTCTAGATGTTAAAACGATTTCTAAAGATTTATTCTGCTTCAATTAAAAGGTATATAAATTGCTTTTTCTTGATTGTGAGATTTAACTAAATAAAACCTACTGGATTCCCGTCTTGTAGAAGAAGTGATATAGAGAGAAAATCAATAAATAAATTTATAATTTATTAATTCTATAAGACTGAAAAATAGTACTTGCACTTTTTTCCCCTCTCTATTTTTTTATGTTTTCTTTGGGTAGATGAACAAACTAGAATGAGGGTAAGAACATCCACAGACTGTAGTTTTATGAATATTATCCCTCATTCCTGCTATGTGTTAGTCACAATCTAGGCATTAATCAAAATGATAGAAAACAGTGCAAATGAGATGACATAATAAGATACCCTCAAATTAACACGTTTGCTTTAACTTTCGCTCACACAGAAAACCTTTCCAACTGTCAGATGATCCATCAGGTTGTTTAATGAGTTCTAGGGTACTTCCAAGCTGCATATATTACTAGACTTTAGTACTGTAACCATATTAAAAGACAATGTACTTGATGATGCAGGTCAGTAGTTCCTTTGCTGACTACAGTTGGCTAGCAGACCCCTGTGGTGACATTTTTGTTCAGGACCCTGGGTGACTCTCAGGTTAATCCCCCCTGCCATGACACAGGACTGGTAGGGTGAGTCATTGATGGCTCTGGTGACTTCCTAGGGACAATCTGCAGTTCCCTCATGACTGAGCAGATACTTTTTTTACTTACTTCAGAGCAAAGCACTAACAATCACAGTGTATGCACACAAAAATGGAAAGAGGCCCTGGTAAAGCCAAGACAGGAATTCCAGAGCCAGAAAGGAGATGAAAAAGACAGACATGCCAAGCTGGACAGAAGAGAGGAAAATCTTGGAGTGCACTGCTCACTGCCGGTGAAGTCCGGCCAGTTCCCTCTCCTCTGGGATGACTCAGCCAGGAACCTCAGCTGCTTGGAAGAGATAGTAGACCCTCCAGGCTCTTGAGACTATGATACTGGTTCACAGGATGAAGGATTAGGAGTACTGGATTGTTTGAAAAGACTGATATTCTTAAATCAATGCCAAAGAGATTGTTTCTACTGAAGCACTCAGTAACTATGACTTCTGATCCTGCATCCCCAGATTAGAGGAAGTTACTGTAAATTTTTCATTAAAATATCTGTCTAGAAATCTGTCTGAATCTTTTTAAGTACCAGATTTGAATATGCTTCCTTTTGCATCAGGGATGGGTGTGACTTTCATACAGATGTACAAAACAAAATGAGTTCTACAGCAAAGTTTATACTGCACCAAGCAAGCACAAACCTATTACCCAAGGCAATAGAAAGCTGATTGATGATATCATGATGACGAATTCTCATTTTGAATTCTGCCTGCTAAGTAATTAGTAATGTCATCAATATCATTACTAGCTCTCAATTCAACTTCTTCAGCAAGCTGTTCCCATTGCTCATTTTCCAGCTTTTCCTTTCTGCGCTTCAATCAGAGGATGGATCTACACTGGGGACTGTTTCTAGCAACTACCCAAGGGAGCAACAAAAAAAATTAGTTGTCAGGCACAAGCAGTCTATTGAAAGTCTGAATTACATTTTAATAGCAACATCATGTTATTTTAAAGTGGTCTCTAACCTAAGGATTAGTGTATAGGGCATTTTTTTTTCTGAATTATATTTAGAAACTGAGACAATATGAAATGGAAATCATATTAATGACAAATCCTGAGTGATTAGAACTGAGGAAGTGACTGTGGGACAAAAGCTTATTAAAAATTCTCATCTTCTTTTCTCATGTGTCTGTGATGGGAAGCAGAATTTCCAGGGAAATTGAACAAAATATTGTCAATGTATATTTTCCCCGGCTTTCATTAAAAAAACCAACCAAACCAACCAAAAAAACAACCCCACAACAAAACTTTTATTAAAAAAAAAAAAGAGTGAAAGTGAATGAAAGAACAATGAATCTTAATGAATGATGAATGAAACAATTAAACCACTCATAACTGCATTATTGAGGCCAAGCTATAATCTGAGCATCATTATAATACATTAGAAAAGGTCCTCGGGTTGCCAACATTTGTCCTTTCTTATTTTCTCTGCAACCAGCTCTGTATTAGGACTTTTCATTGTTTATTTTAGTTTCACAATCAGACTTGACCAGCTTTTAATCTATTTGCTGTTGTATTTTAGGAGCTCTGAAACAAAACTTGCCAGACATGCCTTATTTAAAAATATGTATTTTAGTAAATGTACTAGATTTTTTTCAACATAAATAGATTTAAGTCGCAGTTTAAAGAAGTATATACCTGTCACGGTTTAAGCCCAGCTGGTAACTCAGAACCATGCAGCCACTTGCTCACTCCCCCCTTTCTTCCTCCCTGGCTCCTGGCGGGATGGGGAAGAGAATTGAAAGAGTGTAAATCCCACAGGCAGAGATAAGAACAGTCCAGTAACTAAGGTATAATACAAAACCACTACTACTACCACTAATAATAATAATAATAAGGAAAGTAACAAGGGGAGAGAATACAAAACTAAAAGGGAAAAGGGAAAAGAAAACAATAACCACAAGTGATGCACAATGCAATTCCTCACCACCTGCTGACCAATACCCAGTCCAACCCGAGCAGAGATCAGTCCCTTCCGGGTAACTCCCTCCAGTTTATATACTGGGCATGACGTGCTGTGGTATGGAATACCCCTTTGGCTAGTTTGGGTTAGATGTCCTGTCTCTGCTTCTTCTTGGCTTCTTGGGCCCCTCCTCACTGGCAGAGCATGAGACTGAAAAGTCCTTGATCCGGGTAAGCATTACTTAGCAACAACTAAAAACATTGGTGTGTTATCAGCACTGTTCCCATACTAAAGCCGAAGCACAGCACTGCACCAGATACTAAGAAGGAGAAAAATAACTGTTACAACTGAACCCAGGACAATACTAACACAGTTCATTTACAGATTTTGCTATTCAGAATGACTTGTAGCAAATGAGTGAGCAAGGATGAGTAAGAATAAAGGAAATAGGTTTCTACTTAGTCCTGGAGTCCATTCGAAAAAAAGTCAGATTACTTTAAACAAACGTGATTTTTATCCCCAAATATGCAAAAGAGAAAAGATGTTTCAGTCAAAATAGTCTTCAGCATTGGGATCCATAATCTTGTCTTTTGTTTGTAGTCCAGCTTTTAATCACATTTTGTATTGCTGAACAGCAAGAAGATGTTCAATTTCATCTGAAGATGATCTATAATTAACACCCTATTTCCAACTTACTTTGTTTCAGACTGTCTAGTTCTTTCAGTAAGTCAGAAAATTATTCCAATTTTGATGATAAATCATTGATCTATTTGTGTCCAAAGCAAGATTTCTTAAAATTGTCTTCCTGACACATTCTCAGAATAAAACAGTGACAAAGTGGAGTTGGGGTTCATGACAGATAACCAGTAAACCATAGGTCCGTCTGAAGTTTTACACTAGAACCTGTCACAGTAACTTTGTCACCAGAGAGGAACACGAATATGGTGACACTGAGTCAGTTGCCTAAACAGAAACTTCTGTGCCATGCCCTGCCCATCTGCCCTGGCCTCCAGCTGCCTCTGTGGAAGAGCTGTAGCCCCATACAGACCTACTTCTTTCCTTCCAGACCTCTGTGACTCTTCCAGGTATGCTCAGACACCTACTGGGTAACTGAATTGAACCCTCACTGTTTTCCCACATTATCACCTGTTGAGATCAACTAAAAAAAGAGGAGAGAAAAAAAATCTATGGCAATGTGGTAGTGTGTTTACCTCATTATCTCCCCTAACTAGCTTAACTACCCTTTTAATGCCTCTTAATGCATCATCTTTTGCAGAATTTTTACGCCTCATGTGCTGAGGGAAAAAAGAAGAAAAAAATGTTTCTTTTTTTTTTTGCTCCTACAGTTATTGGATTATTGAAATTCACTGTATTTCCTGTAATATTGTTAGCTGTTTTTGACAAATGTTCTTAATTGCTATCTTCAGCAGGATCAGATTTGTTATTTCTGCTAAACTTTTTTTTTTGGTTGAAATACCTCATTCAAATTTACCATAGGGTCTCACTATTTTATACCTTGCCTATTGGTAAGAGTACAGGATATTCTGATATAGGATTTTGTTTTGGTTTGACTTTATACTAGGATCCATTTTCCTTTTTTTGGATACCTTAAATTGATATGAACTTTAAAAAGCAAATAAAACAACCATATGAATTTGAATCACAGTCAGAGGAAAGTGAAGTGAGATTATTATGCTCATAGTTAATAATTGTTTTTGTTTAATTAACATAAGCCACAAAAATGCTTTGTTACCAGACAACTGTCTATAATTTTGAGTCTGGTTTGTCTTCAAGAAGTTTTTCCATCAATTTACAAGTTCATTGAGAAATGCACAAAAAACCCAGTAACAGTAGGTTTTAATGCAGTTGTGGAAATATGCAACAACAGTAGCATTTTTTTAGAGCCTCATTGTACCCTATAACTCACCAGCTTGTTAAAGGAAAGATAGCAGTAGGAAACATTAATGAACCCTAAATTCAAATTACATTTCAGTCTGTTTTACTGTAGTTAGTGAATAATATGACAAACTGACCTAAACTAACATTTCAAGACTCATTAAAAATAATTTTCAGAAACAACATTAGCCTTCACTGTTGCTTATAAAAGGTTTTATGTAACACTCTGAAACCTAGCAGTTCTGGTAGCATCTTCCTGCAAGTAATTTTTATGGATTCGTTCAGACCATTGTATTCTTGTGATGGTTCTTCCATGATACAAAGTTTCTTTCCTTTGTTCCAAGTCTCACTTTTCATTATGCAGTGATTCATACTTGGAATCTTGGTTTTTTGGTTTGGATGACCCTTTTGGCTGTCCTGAATTATAGATTTTTCAAGGACTTTCCATAAGTTTTTTGGATATGAGGAATATACCTTATTGATTGAATAAGAGGGTGATAGAATCCAGCTGTTACTGCTTGTCAGTTCTCCGTTGACTTCTGTCCTCAGGGAACGTTTTCAACTGCTTCTTCAATTCATGCATATGTAGATACGTGTCAGAAGTTATAAATGCTTGTCAAAATTATTATCTTTTATTTCCTAATACAGAAGGTCTTCAGAACTCATGAGATTTTAATCTTAGATTTTTATTTCTATTATTCAATTCATTTTTGAAGGTGCTGTTAGGTTTTAGAAATGCACAAGAGTATTGGGAAGACCTTTTTCAGAAAAATATATATACTTTTATGTATATATTTTATAAATATTTATATAAGTTATATAATTTATATAATATATATACTTTTTTTTTTTACATGAGTTTTTAGCCCAGAACTTGGTTTTGATCTCATTTCCACCACACAAGTCCAGTCCTCACCAGGCTTCTTTCTGATACCTCTGAATTTTCCAGTTCTAGGTTAATCGATATGACCAGCTGGAGATCAAAGGGTAGTACTGGTTCTTCAGACCAGGGAAACCATTAGGGAAAAAATTATTTTTTTCTTCTTTTATGTGTATATCATGAAAGCTTAAAAATATTTGAACATAGAATTACAGAATGGTTAGGGTTGGAAAGGACCTTAAGATCATCTAGTTCCAACCCCCTGTCATGGGCAGGGATGCCTTGCTCTAGACCATGTCGCCCAAGGCTCTGTCCAGGCTGGCCTTCAACACTGCCAGGGATGGAGCATTTACCACTTCTTTGGGCAACCCATTCCAGTACCTCACCCCCTTGCAGTAAAGAACTTCTTCCTTATATCTAACCTAAACTTCCCCTGTTAAAGTTTGAACCCATTACCTCTTGTCCTATCACTGCAGTCCTTGATGAAGAGTCCCTTGCCAGCTTTGCTTTTGCATATTGTTTTCCTCACACACAGAATTCGTTTTCACATTTAAAACTCCTTTATTTTTCCACATATGACATAATCACATATGATTATGACCTCAGCTATTACATCTTTGTTATACTATTATGTTATCATCTATTTCTAGTGAAATCTAGATATGTAATAAGATAAAAGATCAACTGGTCCTGGCTTTTAATAGCATATGACAGAAAACAGATGTCATTTAAAAAAAAAAAATTGCATTCTAAATAGATACTACATGGCACAGTAAGGACTGAGGAGAAAAGCTCCAAAGTGACATAGTGGGAATTAAACCTAGATCTGCATCCTTCAGTGTGGTCTTTCAACTGTGGTTGCCATCAGCATGATAAAGCAATGGCAAATGTGTAAATTATCTCTTAGAATAAGGAAGCAGGTGTGTACACAAAGACGCATCTGGTAACCTGAATGTATTTATGAAAATATTTTGAAGATTGCAGATGAAGAATTGAAAATGCTGTCTCTGTCACTGTTTGTAAATCTTGTGAGGAGCAAATCACATCTGAATATCTCCAAACCACACTAACAGTTTGTGATAAAATAAAACAGGTATTAAGTGCCTATAGTAATTATTTTCAAACATAAAGCAGTAATTTGCAAACATTAAATACTTGTTTCCTAGTAATTCATAACAATTTTAGTCAAGCCTCTAGCTTTCATGGAAGCAGCAACTGGCTGGGTTGTTGGTATGCAAAATGTCATACCAGGAGTTAACTGAGCCTTTTTTCACTGGTGACTATTGAAAGGCGTGAGAAGATTGAAACAGTCATATCATGAAAGTAAATTCTGCATGTGAGTGTGAAAGCTAATAAGTGAAAAACCACCATATTCAACTATTTTTAAATTTCTTGTTATACTTTTAAGAGAATGGAGGGCATTGATGCTACAGGCCTCATGGCTGTTTCACTCTCACTGAAAATCACTAGCTGAGAAATTCATTGGTTTGGAACCTGTGAAAGAGAGGCAGTCTGGTAAAAACTCAGCTTAGTCACACATCTTCATTTAGATGGATTGACAAGCAGCAAAGCAAATTTTATGGCAAATAAGCTTAAGTCAGATGCAATCTTCTCCTTGTTTTTAGCACAACTGGTATCATCTAATTCCAGTCTTATTTAAAGTGCCTGCTTATGATGGGGTTAACTGTTATTTCAAAGGTCAAGAGAGGATTTTACAGTGTTTTTTCCTCTTGACATGAGTACTAATGCTAGCTTAATAAAAGTCCACTGCAAACTAGTTTGAAAGGGATTAATTTTAAACACCGTCAAAGGGGAATCATATATTTTGGAAATATCCAGTCTGAAATGGTCTTGGTTAACTGAAATGTCCAATTTTTCCCTGCAGTCTTGAGACAGGAAGTGCTTAAAAGATATGAGAAAATTTACAGAAGGATAAGTTGCAACTAAAAAAATTAATTTTCTTCTAAAAAGAATGCCTTGATTTGCAAAATGTTTAGTTTATAAATAATATGAAAAACAGAGATATAAATTCAAATTTTTGTTAAGAACAGCACAATGTCATTTAAAAAGTCCTAGGATTTTAAACAGGCAACATTTTTTAAACTGTACGTTCTCTAATCAAATTCACTTGGATCGTTGCATGTAAGACATCAATCTTATATATTAAAATGTATGTAATATTTTTTGTGCTTAAGAATCTTCCCCATGTTTCTGCAGTACAGTAAAAAAAACAGTCTTTGGATTACCATAGCTTGGCCCATTTCTTTTGAAACTAATAATAGTAAAACTCCAGTTATCTTCAAAGAGAATTAACCTTAAGCAGTTTCTTAGATTTCTCTCCATTACTGAATCCAGATCACTGAAGTTTCTCAATCAAGAATGCCATCAGAGAGGAAACCTACTATCTAATGTTTTGAGATATATTCCCACCACACTTTTTATGACACTATGAATCTTTCGCTACATTCATGGACAACATAGGTAACCTAGTCTTTGCAGGTGGAAGAAAATTAATGTAAGTATTCCCTATTTGCCATCTGTCTTGGAAGGACTGATAATAATTTGTTGTTCACCCTCTGAATAGAACACAGCAAGTAAAACCAAAAAAGAATAAGTAAAATCATGCAAAGAACTATGGAGTTTGGGAATATGAGAAGATAAAGCAAAAGTGCTGAAGATAGTAGGCTGGAATGCGAGCAAAAGAAGTAATCAGGCTTGGTGCTGGTAAATGTCAATAGGGGTTCTGGGGAAGCAAGTTGATGTAAGGCAAGGGATGTGAATGTGGCTATGCAATGGTGAAGACATAATGGCAAATATGGGAACAAGTTGGGAAAAGGAAGCTCTGAAAAACTCAGGGAAAGTATAGCGTAGAACTATGTGTGACAACTAGGAAAACAAAGGGAAAGGTGAGATAAGATATGGGAATGACAGGTAAAAAAATATTAAAAAAGGAAAAAAAGAAAGATGAGGCTATTGTATGCTGGTTCATGAAAGACCTTGTTTATATGTATGGTTTTAGTCTACATGGGATTGAATTTGAAGTGGGAATTGATTACATAATACAGACTTCGAGTAGGCAGACTATTAACTATTAAATTAGATCAACGGCCATTTCCTTCAAGTTGCCCAGAAATATTATTTATGCTTTTACTTTAAAATTAAGTCTATTATTAACCATGTGATGCAGTTATATACATTTCTAGTGGTATAAGCAATTATATAGTTGAAATTAATTGGAAACTTTAGATTTTTGCCCTGAATTTCTAGGCATCTATGTCTTGTTGAAAGAACACATGAATTAGTTCTTTCTTTCCATGCTTTAGAAGGCTCCCTAAATTATCTTATGAAGCTTTGACTGTGGGTTGTTCAGATCCTCAGAGACTAAACTTAGGTAGGATGTCAATGTCTTTTAAAAAACCCAAAATATTTAGGAGTGTTTTGGGGTTTTTTTTAGAGTCATATTAATTAATTTATATTCTAAAATCAAAGCGGAAGTCAGATTAGAAGAAGCAAAGTAGTCAAAAACTTGATTGTGACCTATCCCATACTTGTTTCCTAATTGACTAAAACATCACAAACTGATTGCATGCAGGTGTTTCAGCCTCAAATTTTGTTGATGCTGCTAAATTTATAACTAACTTTTAGTAATGCCATGAAGGAGATTAATTTATGCTGTGTTTCCTTATTTTTAGGAGTCAAAAAAGTTATTTGTGAATGCCTGGTGTCTGTCACTTGAGGTACATGGACATAATGTTGTAGTTAAGGCTTGCAAGAAAATTTTACATTTTTTTACTTACAAAGGACTATGTGGTGGAAAATGTCACACATCATTAATTTGATTTTCTTTTATAGGAAATATTCATGAAATTACTATTAATATATCACATAAATTATAATAGCACTCAATAAGGGCACATGCTGATAGGCACTGCACAAACACATAGTAAGCGGCAAGAGAGAATTTATAAACTAACAAGATGCTTATTTACAGGATTAAAGTGGTGGTTACAGTTCAGAAAATATCAATAACTAAAGGACAGATCAATAACTACAAATATATATGTAAAATTATCAAAAGTGCTACCACCAGGACCCACAAAAGCATTATAGATTTTTTTAAAGTTTTGAGGTGCAGACAACCAAACACATTTTTATTAGACATTTTTCTGACTTTAAAGTTCTACATTTTCTTCTAAAGGACCATTTATATTTCATAACGATGCATGGATATTGGCACTGTCTAGAGCTGTAAATCTCACTTTGAGTTCCTGTTCTCATTCTTTAAAATTTCTGTCTATATTCTAGACATTTACTGGGAAACATAGTAGCACCTCTACATTAGTTTGGCTAAACTGTCTGGATTGTTTGGATTATCAGTAGCAAACGTTCTTCTTAATCACTTAAGGTCTTCTGAAAAAGTCATTGCTGAGTAACCAAACTCAGCAGTTTAGATCCTTATATCACTAGGATTTTGAATTCTTTAAAATTCACCTAACCCTTTTGAATGGTCAGGAGCACAGCACTACTTACTCAGCAAAGAATTTGTGATTCACTGTACTCTTATATCGAGACATGCATAGTGGCAGTTTGCCATTAATTGAGAAATATATTCCAAATGTCTACATTTTCCTTTTATTTTTTTCCTATATGTATACATTAAGAAGAGTAAATGTGAAGTGGCTGATAGATTCATACAGGGCAAACAGGAGATTATTTTGTTCACTAAATAGGTTGAGAGCATTCAAACCTTTTACATGAAAACTTTGGACCCAGGGAAGCATCATTCATTATAAAGGAAATGCTGTTATTTACATATACAGCTGGAGAGGGAAGGAGAAAGGAAGGATGTGTTTACTGGCAAAGCATAAAACCAGGAATATAGTCAGACATCTCGGGTTTATGTATGTAGCTTCTTTTGGTGGGCAGAAGGAAATTCCCTCAGTGAATTCTGCTTCTCTGTGAATACTGGCTGTCATACTGAGTAGAAATATTTGACTGCCATGCTCCAAGGAATTGGAGTAATGAATGTCTAGTTATGCTAGCAATTATGCACCAGTCTGCACAGAAAACTGCACTCCCAATATTCTGTGGAAAGCTGAATTAATCGTTTGTATTTCTGTTTCAGCCAAAGCATCAGTACATTGAAAATTCTGTGGCATTCCAACAACAAAAAATTCAACCTCCATTCAAAGTCCTGCAGTGTACCTGCACAAGCATTTTGCTTGATAGTTTTAAGAGATTGTATGGAAATACAATCTGTTTCAGTGACCACTAAAATTTCTTTGCCTTGAACACATTCAAAGGTGAACCACTGTAATAACATTAGCTTGTAGATAGGAAATGTTACTTTGTAGTAGAATTCCTTTGATGCTGCTTTGCTACATTAACCTCCTTCCCTCTTTCTTCTAGCTGAAGCACAGTAGCAAGGTATTTCTCCTTCTTCTGGCCGCCCTGTGACAGGCAGAACTGTTTGACAAATCACAGCTAAGGCATTCAGTTATGATCGGCATGTGGGATCACGAAGTATGACAAATGATCTGGTTTTGCACTACAAAAACATATGGTACAAAAGTGTTGCTGTGAGAAGGTGTAAACCAAATGCCATATGTGTGAGTCTCGTGCTCATTGTGTGAGACATGACAGCTCTGTTCATAACATACCAGAACATTTTCTAATATTCTGGGTTCTCTTCAACCGTACAGCAGTCGAATACAAGATTATTGGCAAGGAAAAAGGAATTGAAGTGAGACTGTAGTGTCAAGTATAATTTTAAAATTATACATATATAGTATGTGTATGCACACACGTGGGCACACACACATACACATAAATATATACATACACATACTTCATTTAACTGTAAGGACAACCTTAATTGTAGAGCAAGTAAAAGTAGCCTAAAGCTAACATACGATAATAATAATAACACCAAGTGTGAAAAGTGATACCAGAGTTCTAAACATGTATAAACCAAAACTTATTAAGAAAGCCTGAATCTTAAAGGTGTGGTTTTCTTCTTACAGTTACTTTTTATGTTAACATTTACCTAACTTCTCCTGGAATGATAGTTTGAAATGATTCCAACTTGTACCACTGCCTTTCATTCAACCATGTAACATTAACAAAATACCACAAATCAACTTTCCCTAATATATATGAGATAAATTCAGTTTCTTGACTGAAATGTCATACTTCATATACCAGGTTTTAGGTTTTACAGAGTTTTTAACATGGAATAAACACTCTAAGGATATATAATGAAAATGCTGACATTTTGATTTATTTGTTGTTATTTTATGAATTTTTTGTTTTGTTTTGTGTCTTTTTTACATATATATTTCTTTTTTATACTTTCATTTTCTTTCCTGTTAGTATATATACTGTAAGTTAACTCTAACCAAGCCACATGTGCTTGTGTTAAAGCTATTTCTTTTGGGGGAAAAAAGACCAGAGTTTGCAACGCTTTCTTTTAAAAACAAAAATGATGAGGAATGATGGTTTGTATTTTTAAATGAATCAGCTGAGAATAGCAGAGAAAAGGGCCAATAAATTTAGTATACTGAAATCCCTTACAGTCACTCAGGAGAAACTTTTAAATTAATTCTAAGATAACTAATGATATATTGAAAAAATTCCCTTGGTAGACAGAGGCAAGACTGTGGGAAAAAAAAAAAAAAAAAGGATGTTATGTCCTTCTTTATGTTCCTATGGATATCTTTCCAGGAAAATGGTTATAGAAAGATAGACAAGTGAAAAGAGTGATGCCATAATTGCTGGCACACTTTGTGGCTCTATCGCTGGCAGTAAATTAGAGCTTGCAGTAATTCTGAAGTAATTAGAACTTCAATTGCCAATTGTGCAAACTATCATTTACAGTCTACTCCTCTCACTTTTCCAGAATTCTTCACAGTATCTGAGTCAATGCAAGTATGACTTTCATAAGGAAAATCTTCTGTTAGTTTTTATTTCTGTAGATCAAATAAACACCAAGGACTGCAAAAAGTTACAAACTAGTTTAAGATGAAGGACAGAGCAGAACAATGAGTACAGCTTTTCCAACAATTAGTCTTTGCTGAGAGAAACCCTGATGAAACAAATGAAAGGGCAGTGGACTGCAGTTAGGGAAAAACAAAGTTATTAAACACAGTGCGTTCCCCCCTGTTTTGAGATTTCTCTTACTGGTGTCTGTGGTGGAAAGGGAGTTCCTGCTGAAAAAGTAGCTAAAGGAAACTAAAGCTGAGAAGAAACCCAGAACCCTTGCCAACCTAGCACACTGCAAAGGTTTTTCATAGTAATTTTGAGAGGAATATGTGACCAGACAAGTTATTACAATGTGATGGAGGCACACTCAAGAGGGTAAAACATGCTTCCTCATCTGCTACAATCCAGCTTTTTGCTGCCTCTCATATGAATATGCAAGATAAGGACATTCGGAGAATGTTGTGCCTTGTTCCCTCCATAGGGATGGAAATGTTGGGTAAGGGTCCTTGTTGCTTCAGGAGCAGCGTTTGTGCTTGTCCAGTCACACTCTAGCCTTAAGATGGCCATTTTTGAACTAAATATAATTTGGAAGTTGAAATGATTGGGACTTGAAAGGCATCCTTAGGTGCCCAAGAATGGATTTAAAAGCCTCGAGGTAGGCTTCTATTTTAGAAATACTATAATTTATATAGTTCAAAAAAGCAGACTGAAGCTGTCTTTTGCTAGTTATTTGTAAGGAAAGCTGTTACAGTGGACTATTCATTATTTAGGAACTCCTACTGATAACAGCCAGCATTGTCAGTATGCAATCTATATTACATGATCTGCAGGGGTGGTAGAGAAAAGCACACACCTGAAAATCATGAACAAAAGAGCTGACAGAACACATTATCCTTTCAAGGCATGCTCAGGATTATCTTTAATTGCTTTATACTGCTAAGGGCTAGTCTAAACTAGAGAAGGATTGCTAACACATCTATCTATCTCAGCAAAAGCTCTAAAAGTAGGCACAGCTTTTACTGATAAAAATATGGGTTTTTTGGACGTAGTATATACCAGCTTCCCACACAAAGTAAGCTATGTAAGAAAACATTTTTTTTGTTCAGAATTGCAGTGTCTACATTAGGGCCTTTGGTGGTCTAAGCAGTAACATTAAAAAATTCCCTAATGTCTGTAGCTGACAACGTTGTGCCAGACAAAGTTTCTAGGGTAGATCCAAGGCATAGTTACCATGATGACAAAGCAACTTGGAGTTATCTTGGTTATTGTTCACATTTTGCATCAGCGTAGTGTTCTGTTTGAGTGTTCCACTGCAATTTGGAAGCATGAAGAAGGCTTAAACTGGAACTAGGAAAACGCACTTCCTAGGTGACTGCTCAAGTCTTGAGAACAAAAGTATTTTTTTCCCATTAACTTATATCAGTTTCACAGAGGAAAAAACCTGCCATGTGAAAATAAATGTCTGGAGTGTCCTAAACATTTTGTTGTTCAAGAGGAACAGCAAGGAGATCATATGTTACCTCTAGGATATATGCCAGGCATCAACTGCTAATATTACTATTAGTACAAACACACATCTTGAATTGAAATCAGTGTAGATACTTGATGTAAACCAAATTAAAGGGATGCACCCAGATTTTTTCTGTAAACAAACAATGTGATAGCGTAAGTGAGAATTGGTGATTTCTGTGTACTATCCCATATACATTTCTACAGTAATTAAGTTTATCTTAATTATAAATAGTGATTGTATTTGTAATTTAAAAAATATACAGAAGAATTATATAAGCATAGGTTTAGAATTGTGAAACCTCTTATAATTTTCCCTGATAAAGTCTCTTTTGCAGATGTGACATATTCCAGAAACATAATATTCTCATGATAACTTCACCTAAAGAAGAGAAATATTTTTACCACTGCCCCAGAACATCCATATATGCTTCTCTGTATGTGCATACATGTTCAAAGAACAACGATGTTCCTTCCTGTATTTGCTGGTTTTCTATGCAGATGTACAAAGCCAATATCCCATATCCTTGATTGCCTTATATGAAGAAATACCTAAATGACGAATGGAGTTGCCTAACAGAAATACTGTACCATGTACTGAGTAAGAATGCGTTTGTGTAAAAACTGCAGGACCTGACAATGTGTCATGGTAGTACAGAAAAAACCTAATATGTAATGACACAGGTGGATGTATGTTTGATAAATGACACCAACTCAAAGCACAGCCAGATTATCCTACATAATTTCATAAATGATCAAGCAGAATGTTATAATTGACAGTGTCAGAGACAACAGTCAGATCAAGAAAAATTAAAATGCTTGAACAATCAAAACCATACTGCATTAAAAAATCATTGCAAACTGTAACTATAGCAGGCTTGTGCTGTAACATGATTTGAAAGTAGACTGTTATTTCTTAAAGAGATGTTTTGCACTAAATAGTGATATAATTGGAAAGCATTTACCGTCTGTAGGGTCTTGTCCAAAACTGGCAAATCTTAAACAGGTCCATAACACCAATCTCCATTTTGAATCAAGAACATTTCTTTAGTAATATGGTAATCCATTCAATTTTTAAATACAGTGGAACATTTCTACAGCTGAACAGTGTTGAGAGTTTGGATAAAAACCAAGAATAATGTCACCAAAAAATACCTGAAAAAAATGGATTACATATGGAGAAAACTACATACAGATAAAGGGAGTTATCATGGCTACAATGTAAACAGGTGAAATCTAAAATTCAGTTGGAAAACAGACTGGTGAAATACAAAGATGAAATATATTACTGCACAGTCTTTAAGAATTTCATAGTAGCATGTAAACTCAGGTTGTTTTCTTCCATGGTAAAAACCAATGTAGCCTTCTTGTTCACTCCATCAGGAAGCAAGAGTTCTCTTATATTTGCATGGAGCATGTAACCTTCTCCTAGCTATAGTTGCAATAAATATTTTAAAATGCTGAATAGTTTTACAGTAGGGTTGAGGTACTAACAGAGGGAAAATAAAGATTCCCTTGGGTCTTCTTCAAAGAGGGATGCTAGAACTACTGCATAACAGATCAATAAATATAATATAGACAAAGATACTGAAAACATCCAGCATGCAAACGCATCTTCTGAATCAAACATAATTTCTTTGCAAGCTAGCATCATGGAATCAAGGAATGTGGATTCTCAATGAACATTTAAATGCATATTAAGAAAAAAACATTACCCATTCAAATTCTGGTTTATAATGTAGTAGAAATCAGTAATCCTAAATCCTCTTTGTGAAATGTCTTACAAAATCTGCATTTTAAATTGCAGATTATAATTATGGGGCTGTTTTCTGAAAAAAAAAGACAAAGCACAACTGTTCCATCGACTATAACTACATCTATTTTTTATTTCTATCCTTATTTTGTCTAGCCCATATGCTTGGCAGCAGCAATACAAAAAAAAAATGTATTTCTGACATTGGTCTGGGGACCTGTTTTCAAGGTCATGCAGAGTGTAAATGCAATCCACTCTACATGATTATGCCAGTGAGACAATATCCAGTTCTTCACATTGGCAATTGCGAGGCTTCTCAAGCATGAACTATCATATTATTGTCAATTCAAGTCCATTTGATAAACATTAATTTTTCTAAAGTAAATAGTAGAGTAAGATTCTCTCAACTTATTTCAGTGAATGTTTCTTAACTGCTACAAAATATTGAAAAATAACTAGGAAAGGTCATAGCCCATATACAACCTATTAGCATTTTGCTGTTTATTGAGTTTATATGCATGATTTAAAACTGAATTACCACTGCATAAAGCTGAAATGCATTTATGCCCTTCAGGAGATTTTGTACATAAAAATTAAATTATATTATGAAATGAAGAAATAGTAATACTAATGTTAAAAGGAAAGAAAACTTGATTGTGAGATCTGACTGTATGTGTCTATGCTTTCCAATTATTCGGTTTTGCAATAATAAGTTTTATTCAGAGAATAACGATTGTAACTGCAATCCTATTTTTCTTGGTTGGTTTGTTTTGTTCTTTGTTAAGATTTCCCTGGTCTTTTCAGCAATTGACATGCTTACCCAAGACTTAAGGTTAATGGGTACTGCACTTCCATGTTATTGCCAGAATAAAACCCTTAGTTTGCTTACTGCTTTCCCTAAATCATAGATTATCAAACTAATATGGATTTATATGGTCAAATCTCTCATGGCTGTCCATTTATTTTTCAAGGTGGACTTTATTTAAGTTAGTTTAACCACAATAGCATATCTTTATGGAATGGAAAAATAACCCAGGTCCCATGGCAAATTCAAGAGAACTGATATTTCTGAGATCTGTGCTGGCCATTTTTCACTTATTGACTACCATAGAAAGTCTTAGTTTTGAAGCTGAGAATGGGAATGTTTGTGGTCAACTGTCACTGTGGGCTGTACTGAAACAATAATATACAATGAGAAGGTTTTTAAAATGAATTTTAATGAGAGAAAAAAAGGACAATCTAATAGAACAATTATATGGGTCCTGTTTGCATGTATCATAGAATCATAGAATCATACAACATTAGGTTGGAAGGCACCGTTAGGATCATCTGGTCCAACCTTTCTAGATAAAGCATGACCTAGACTACATGTCCCAGCACCCATCCAGTGAGTATATAGTATGAAGAGAATGAGTCATTTAAGGTAACTTTAATTTCACTGAGAAAAGGCAAGGTAGGAGCAGAATACAGAAACTGATTATTCTTTACAACTTTCTTGGATTTGGTATATATTTTATCTGAAGATATGGACAACATTATTTTAACTTATCTACTGCTGACTGCAAAATGCTACAGCTTCTACTTGGAGGACATAAGCATAATTTATTTCATGACTTAACATCTGTGAATTCTCTGAACCTAGCAAAACATTGCATCTCTTGAAGATCAAAGTTCAGACCCTGTAAGCTGTTACAAATTAACCTTTAGTATATTCCAGGCATAATGGCTGTTGGTTGTACTTTTTCAACAGACTAAACTTTGAAAATTCTCAGCTAATCTGCAAAAGGTTTTACTTTGAATTTGCAAATTAATTAAAATAATTAAAACTATTTTTATATTGGTTTTCTCTTAACTCATTGAAACTATCTTCTGATGTAACATCCCAGCAACACTTCTCTTTAAACAGATCAAATGCACTTTATACGTTATTGAAGAGAACATACTTTTGTCACTTTATAGTGTTGTTGTTGGGGAATATCAGAATGTGTTGTCTGAACTAAATATCTTATTTTATGATGGCAAAGAGTTCAATTAAACTCTGTACTCTGTTTTCTCTTTCATCACCTTTCACATCTCTGTCCTTCCATTTTTCTCACACTATTTTATCTTTGAGACTTCATTTCTTGTAGAAAAATATTCTACTAACAAATGCTACTCTGTTTAGTGACTGGAAGACAGTAAACCATTTGACCATGTCAACTCATAATGATTTAGTAATCCATGATCTAGGAAAAACAGGTAGCAAATTGAGAGATTTTTTCTCAAAACAGTGTGCAAACGCAATACCTTTATATGCATAAATAGTTTACTAGAAAATTATTAATATACACAGTTCATGATTATAGATGCTTCAGAGCATATTTTAATTTCCCACTTTCTTGTTTATGCCATCTCTAGGCAGAATCATACTGTTGTGGATGCAAGTACAGCACCTTTGAAGAAGATGACACTATAATTTAGCCTATATGAATATTTTAGATGCAGCAGCCAATCAAATACCTCAAATCAAGCCTTCTGCAGCTGCTACTGCTCTTGTGAAGGGAAAAATATTTAGAATATACTCTCTTTTCCCTCCTCTCAACCTCAGAAACAGTTTTGTGTTTTATGTTTATTCAGTGTGACATTAATCTTTGAGGTGGAAGAACTTTGTGTAGATAAGATTCCTGCAGTGCCCTACAAAGAGTTATGATTCAAAGTTTTCCAATAAGTCTTTCTGTAGCACTAGGTTCTTCAAAAACATCATTTTGTTCCAGCTTGTATTCTTGTTGTGATCCAGACTAAAAACCCTGGATAAACTGGGAAATATAGAAAAAAAAGAGATAGAACAGAATTGGTACAGAGTTTTCTTCTTCATCTCATTTTAAAGTTGATACATAGTATATAGTTGGACTTTCCAATTAGCTTTTGCATTATCTCCACCAGAAAGCATTTTAATAACTGAACTAAGGGTGAAAAAAGTGTCTACCACAGAGGACATACAATGGAGAAAGAATTTGTGTGTTTAATTGTCATGGTCCAGCAATGAGCTCAATAACTCTTTAAGTGTCTCTTACCTTTATCATGAGAAGAGGAGAAATATTTCATTAATGTCTTTCAAGTTTATGAAAACATTTTTGTCCCCCTGCTGGTACTGCCATTACTTTGTTTAAGGCAGAAGCCCTCCAGTACCTGGTGCCATGTCTATGTATGATGGTTTCACCTTAGTCCAAGGAATTATTTACTTGTCAAGAAGCCCTTCACAAAAATGACATCTCAGAGCCCTGTAGGACACTGATAATCAGCAGTCTTAGGGAAAGGGTACAAATGACTGGCTGACTATGGAGAATTGTCTGGCTGGAATGAGCAGGGACAGCCAAGTTGAGCCTCATGTTATCTTGCAAACAAGTAATTGAGAAATTTTGATCACAACTTCTGACACATCCAGCCAAATCAGCAGAGATAACTGTCCTTTGTTTTCCAGGACATCCCTATCTGAACTACTTTTATTTTTTTTCAGCCTGCTTAGATTGCAATCTTCACAGGTTTTCACATTTATTTTCAATAAGTCTAGGCAGAACTTTTAAAATTGAATTGGGTCAGCAGTGTAAAATGTCGTCTTCTAGGAGATAATCCACATGTTAAAAGGAAAACAGCAAAAATTTCCCAATGTTTTAGTACTGAAATATCCTGTTTTGTCATTCTAGGAAAAAGATTTCATGTTTGGTTTTTTTTTCTTTCTAAATGACTTTGAAAATGAAATTCTTATTTATACTTTAAAAAACTCTACTTTTAGACACTCAGAATTTTTTCATTCTATGACAGCAAAACTATTTGAATTAACTGTGTTTTAGGAACATTTTTTTTCAGGCGAAATTTAAAAATGTGTTATCAGGATAACAAAAAAAAAAGACAATGGATTTTTCTAAGAAATTAAACCCAGATTATTATGGTACATGCATCCTTTAAAAATGAAACCTTTATTTCAGTGCTTACTGATTGGAAGATTCATAAAAGAAAGTGCTGATATTAGCTAGCATTATCTTTAGTATAGTTCTATAGCTGGGACATGAGGATGAAATTTCTTCTTCAGCTCTGTAACAGTAGAGAGAACAGTTACTCTGTAGACTGATACAGAGGAATATTCAATCCGGCAGCAGTACTAGTATTTCTTTTATGTGATTTAATGTCAGTGTTAAAAATGTCATGGTTTTTTGTGAGCATGACGTTTATGAGGAGAAAGGTAATATATAATCAACTCAATTTGGCATATCTGTAATTTATGAAAAGAATAACAGTTAGGGTCTGACATTTAAAAGATTTTCACATCAGTTACAGCATTTTCAAAATTACTCTTTTTTGTTTGTTTTAGAAACAAATTTGAATAAAAAAAAATCAGTAAGAAAGAGAACGTCTTGAAAATTTCATACTCTTAGAATATTAACTACACTTATTTCACAGAATCACAAAATGGTTGAGGTTGAAAGGGACCTCAACTCTTTCAACCTAAAAGGTTGAGGGTGGTCATCTTGCCCTCTGATGACCTCAACCCTCAATGACCAAGGGTGGTCATCTGGCCCAACGTCCACTGCTCAAGCAGGGTCACCTAGAGCACATGACTTTGGGTTGTGTCCAGAGGGCTCTTAAATATCTCCAGGGAGGGAAACTCCACAACCTCTCTAGGCAACCTATTCTGATGTTGAGTCACCCTCACAGTAAAGAAGTTATTCCTCATGTTCAGATGGAACTTTGTGTATTTTAGTTTATGCCTGTTGCCTCTCATCACCTGGCACCAGAAGAATCTGCTGCCATTCACTTGACAAACTATTTACCTTTATTTTTTATTTGCAAGTACTTAGTGTTAATGTGTATAGGCCTTGTGCATGGCCATTATGAAAACTGAATTATCTGAAAGTACCATAACTTGTAAAGAAGTGACTATGGGCTGGCAGCAGAAGCTATTTCTCCATTAAACAAGAGTTAGAAGTTGGTACTTTTATTGAATGTCAATATCACTGTAAGAAGGGTGAGTGAAATACCTTCTGAGACACAGCCTGACACTCCTGCAATTCAACATGATGTGGTAGATCAGAAGTTCAGAAACATTTCACTGAATTTCCTTTTCTTGCATAGCATCAGTAAGGGTCTGTCATTCTTCCTGCACAGATGATACAAATCCCTTCCTTGCAAATAAGAGATAAGTGTGTAACAGAAAGATTTGTGTCATTATATAAACCTGGGAAAGAGGTTAGTATCCCACAATTATTTCTTATTGGGTTTTTTGCTTGGGGGGGGGGGGGAGGATTATTTGTTTGTTATTTGTCTCTTTGTTTGTTTTTCAAATGCATTTAGTGTACTCCAAAGTAGACATTATATAGGAGATAATGCCCCCAAATATTTTCTAGGATAAACTGGCTATGGTGGGAGCAAAGGATATAAAAACAGGAGTGGAATGTCATGTGAAATACCATAAAAAATATTTTGTGGCCTTCTGCTGCTATTTCAGAAGGTTGAGGTTTCCTGTATAGTATGTATCTTACCTGCCAGTCCTGTGTGGACGTCTTGGAAAATCATGTGGTTCTACATACCTGCTTTTATACTGCTCAGTCCTACTCTCAACTTCTTTTGACTACAATAGGAGCATAAACAGTCATCAAACAACTAGATATCTGCTGGTAGATGCCTAAAATTAGAGTTCTTAATCAGTGAACTGAGTCACATTCTTATATTCATGCCCTGTATTGTTATTCTTTTCTGTCTTGTAGGAGTATAATGACACAGTCTTAATATGAAAGGACTGTTAAAGAAATGTAAAAGAGGAAGTAATAAGCTTCAAGAGGGGCAAAAGTCTTGTGAAAGGAAAGCTTTTTAAGAGTCCAAAACAGATTCATCAAACAATATTTATTCATTAAATACTGCTTAGTACATACATACTTGCACTCCATATTTAGTTAGACCACATGTGTGATATTCTTTTAATATTGCCCAGATGAGAACCAATGGCAAAGGAGCATGAAGGTAAGATTAGATTAGAATGGTGGTGATTTCTGCTTCCAAACTTGAATGCAAAAAAAATCAAAAAACCAAAAACATTAGAGAAGAGTGAGATACAGGAAACTGGTCATCAGCGTGGGAAGTTTGAGAAAATAGCATGAATATCTAGTTATTCCGCGTTATCTGCTTGAGACAGATAATACAGAAACCAAAAATAATGATCAAGTAGGCAGTTTGCTTGAATCAAATCTCCCAGTAGTGATTCAAATCACAGTGTGTCATATGTCCATACAACAGAGTACTATGTAGATCTGCATATATAATAACCCCTAGAGCACTTTTCTCACTACATCTGGATTGCTTACTCTGAGTTTCCTTTAATTCAAGGGTAGCCAAATCTGAAGCCAGTTCATTCAAGAAATATTACACAAGATTCAGCCTCTATAAGATTAATTTTTCTAATGAAATGCAGTAGGTTCTTGCTAATCTACTTTGAGTAGCAACAGACAAAACAGTCTTGTCACTGATTAAGAGCCATTCAATATTTTCTAAAAATATATGAAAAATGTTTGCTAGTTCAGAATGGATTGGTTCTGAATACAGAGATCAATAGTAAATAAGAGATCCATCATCCAACACATTAGCAGACCTCTGCCTGTTTTTTTCAAGAGGTTTATTATTTAAAAATGACTGTGTTGCATTCAGAATAGATTAAATTAGGCCACAGCCTGTAACATAAGAATTAGATAGACAATATGCCTTGTTCCCATCCTTTTAGCAATTATCGGGTGTCATTTTTTTTTCCTCTGATTAAAATATCTGCTTATAAAACATACCTGCTCATAAACCAAAGGTGCTTAGTGTGGTGACAATTTGGTGGTTATTATAAGGGTACGTGGAATATTTATTTCAATTAAATAAAATATTTTTTAAAGCTTAGAGCAACAGTGTCAGTAGGATGTACATATTCTGTCTGTTAAGCTTAAAAGTGAGAAAGGCTAATGTCTGAGTTTGAAAGAATGACCACACTGTTTTCAAAGACTTAAGCCATTATTTTCATATATTAGGATATGAAGTTTTTCACTTAAATATAGTGAGCAAGCCTGATTTTCAGTTACAGCAGAAGACCCAAATTCCATGCAAATCAAGAGAGATTTTGTGTGCCTTGCTCTAATGTAAGCCACTTACTTGGGTGACAAGATGTCATTGTGGACATACCACTTTAAAGATATTGCTTTGGTTTCTTGGATATGTTTCTGCTTGATCTTTTGGTTTAGGTTCCTAAGAAGACAAGAGAATCAGGCTTCTGCCTAATAGCTGGCTTAGCTGGTAGCAGATGAGCAATAAAGGTGCAAGTGCTTTCCTTGGTTTCCAGATTTCCAACAAAAGCTCGGGATGCCTGAATGTAGTGAACGACCAATCTCAGTGCTTAAGGAGAGCCAAATTGAATATAAGCTGTGCCAGGAGACTTCGCAGCTTGACTCTGAACTAGATTTGCATAGAAACACCAAATCAAGACTTAACAGTACATTATCAAACCTCACAAAATTTTAATATCTGATCAACTGTCTGGAATACGTTAATTTGAAATTAAATAGTATTTTTCTAATTCTGCAGGAAGTTCTGCAGAAATGCACTCAGAGTATACACAGAATACTTCTCCCCCACTTGCCCCCAAAGCATTAACTGAAAGAATTAGAATGAGTTTGGTCTGGGTTTCTGAATCAGTTTCCTGTCAGGATCGATCATTCTTTTAAACCAAAAAGCAAGAAAAGAAAATCTACAACCCCCCAGCCCCAAATTCCTTCATTCCCTCTTTTTAAAGTTTCTATATAAAACTTTTAAATAGAATTAACATTAAACCTTTACAATAAATTATTCAAATATTCTTTAATATGTAAATACCTATATAAATATCTGATAAGTTGGTATGAAGAAGGCAGATCCAGAGTCTTCCCAGTGGTATCCAGTGACAGGACAAGATGCAATAAGCACAAATAAAAATATAACAAATTGTGTTTAAACGTAATAAAAACTTTTTTAGTGTAAAGATGGTCAAACACAGTAACAGGTTGCCGAGAGATGTTTTGCAATCTCCATCTGCAGAGGTATTCAATACCTAACTGGACACAGCTCTGGACAACCTGCTCTAATTGAATATGCTTTGAGCAGATGAGTTGGATTAGGCAATCTCCAGAGGTCTCTGCTAACCTCAGCCATTCTTTGATTCTGTGGTGCATTAGAGGTAAAAAAAACTTACCAGCTGAAAAACTGAGATTTACATCTGTCAAGTTCAATCAAACCCAGTAAAATTTATGTTAAAACTACTAAAAATTAAAAAAACGAAGTGTGAAGCAGTATAACTCCTTTTACACATTTTATATTTGCAAAATGAAATGTAGGTATATATAGACATACACATATTTTAATTAGATAACACAAAATAGTCAGTTTTCTTCATACTGTCAATTATGAAGCTTCTTAAGTAGGTTTGGAAAGACGCTCTGGGCATCATCTGGTCTGAAACTCTGTGACTCATCAGGTCCAAGAAAGTGCCTCACTTATCCAGGTCACAAATTCACTGTCTGTAGACTGTTTTCAACTCTCCAAAACTCTCCTGGATTGTGTTCCATGTTGTCCTTATGGCAGATGTTGAGGTAGTTGAAGTCCCCCTACAGGTATGAGGAGCTTACTCTAGCTGTCTGAAGAAGTTTTTGATACCCAGGAATTCCTCTTTCTCATCAAAAAGGAATTACATTAGGGTTCACAGTCTTCAAAGCTATGCTAACATATAGTCAGACATCTGGGAAAACACATATGCAAAATTTCTAGCTATGTATCACTCTTTAGCTCTATTTAATTAACAAGAACGAACACACACCCTCTCCTTTAGTTCTTTTGTTATAAAGCCATTTCTTTGTTCACCTTAGTCCAAAGAATCTGTATCTTTTTATTCTCTGTGAAAATTACTGTTAAACTAACAAGTGATGAAACTTGGTGTTTGCTTTGTTACATTAGGTACATGTAACAAATGCTTGATTATTTGCAGGTCCTCAAAACCAAAACAAAATGGAAAAACAAAGAAAGCAAATGAGGACATTAGTTATGTTACATAAATTCTATATGATTTTCAGCTTACTGGATTTTGGTGCCTTTCCTCTTGGTTAATATGAAATGCATACAGACTATTAATGTGCTGATCTTTTTTTAGCATGGCATTTTGTGGGAAACCAATAAGCTTGCTATTTAGGCATTTGTGGCCAAATTCATCCTCTGCAGGAAAACCACTGTTTTAAAATGAATTACAGCAATGTGAATCCATACAGCTTGATACAGAGACATGACAGGGGAAAAAAAGAAAGGGAAAAAAAGAAAGAAAAAATAAATATCAAAACTTTCTCACTCATGGCATTGGGCTTCAAATTAAGGCCAAATATTAGTAACTCTCATTCTAACTATATTCTGATATGTATCAGTCCATAAGTCCATTAGATATGAAATTATTTTCCATTCATTAGCTATTATTCCTTTTATGTGAAATACCTAAATATATTATGATGCATAAATATTTCTTACAAGAAATAAAATGGGATCCACCATGGCATTCTCCTTGTTTATGACTTTTATTTTTTGACCAGTAGTGTACATGTCTCCTGGAGCATATATAATTCCATTCACTGTGAGATCTAGATACTGCAGCTCTTAGCAACAAAGCTATTTTAGTATTTTATAAGTTACAGAGAATTATAATCATGTCTTCCTAGTTTTCTTATCCTTTCTAGTACTTCTAGCTGCAACAAAATCAATACTAGGAACACAGATGAAAATTAAAGCTCCTTTTAGGAGGAAAGCTTAACTGAGGATTGGAGAACATTGCTAAAGATAATTGCAGAGAAGTTATACAAAATATCACAGAAGACCTCTGGAGACAGGAAACACTCAACTCCCACGTGTGGTATGGAAAGGGTTATTCCATACCACGGGCTGTCATACCCAGTATACAAATTGGGGGATTTACCCAGAAGGGACCAATCTCTGCTCGAGCCGGGCTGGGCATCGGTCAGTGGGTGGTGAGCAGTCGTATTGTGTATCACTTGCGTTAATTGTTTTTTTCACTTTTCCCCTTCAGTTTTGTATCTCTCTCCTTGTTATTCCCATTACTATTATTAGTAGTAGTAGTAGTAGTAGCAGCAGCAGCAGTAGTAGTAGTTGTTTTAGTATTAGTATTAACATTAATATTGTATTGTTCTTTATTTTAGTTATTCAACTGTTCTTATCTCAACCCATAGGGTTTACATTCTTTCTATTCTCTTCCCCATCCCGCCTGGGGAGAGGGGAAAGGGGAAGAGGTGTGGGCGAGCGGCTGCATGGTACTGAGTTACTGACTGGGTTAAACCACGACAACTGTGTACAGCCTCTTACGGCACACACAACACTCAGACACATGAGTTGGCACAGAAATATCTACTGCTTTATTGCCACAGGAAGAGGTGTCACCTACTGCTGCTAGTTTTGAACCTGGCAAAGAAACTTTGGGAATCACTATGTCAGATTTATTCACGCAACACCTCTTTGTATTCCTTCTCAGATTTCGTCTCAGTGCTTGTTTGTCCTTTTTTACATGTTGATCTGTTAATGGTTAAGGCAGCAGTTCTAAGAACAGCAAAATTTTTTTTTTACTTTTTTTTTTGGTCTGTTTTCCTTTCCTTTTTTTTTTTCTTCTTTATTGGTGTTTTTTCAATAACATTCGCTGGTTAACATTAGCACAAAGGGCCTAGGTTCTTTCTGTGAAAACTATAATCAAAGCAGCTATTATGAGTGGGATTTTCTTTAATTTTATGCTGCTGCTGCTGTTACTGCTGCTGCTGTTCTAATAAGATTAATATTAATAACAACAATTCCACTGTTTCACAATTAATTAATATCATATATTAATATAAAAATATATTGATGAAAGAGTCTACTGTAGGCATAATCATGATACACAAATGATGAAATAATTTGGTCGGTGTTGTTCTGAAACTAAACTACACTGCCAAGAAGTCTTCATCTCTATCTCACAACAGCTGCTTACAAAAGCTGTGTTTTTGTCACCTATTTTTAGCACTGACCTCTTTGGGTTCTTCCTTACCCAGATGAAGAAGTTCAGTTTTCTTTCAAGGGAGTCACCCAGAGTTTATACCTTTTCTTGTGTTACTTCTGGCGTCCTTGATATGTAGCTTGGATTGTGATGATTGGCCAGAGGGGTAAATTGAAGTATTGACTTCTGGGGCTCAGTACAACATAGGATATTTGATATAGGGCTTGATACTGTATCAAACTACTGGTAGTTAATCACTGTGAAGCTCATTACATATACATGTATATACACTTGCACTCTATTCATATACCAGATCATCTTATTTCTGCTGATGAAATGGCTGTTTTACACCAGCTATGAATCTGGTTTGATGGATTTTTTTTTTTCTTTAAAGATGCACTGGCTTTACATGGTATGGTTTCGGTAGCAGAGAAGACACCAGAAGCTGTCTTCATGTCAGACAGAGACAGTTCCAGCCAGCCTTAAGCCAGTCCCACTGTTGGGCAAAGCAGAGCCCACCAGTGACGGAGATAGTGCCTGCGTGATAATATATTTAAGAAATGGTAGAAAACTGAGAGGAGTGACAGTATGTGAGAGAAACAGCCCTGAAGACACCTAGGGTGGTGAAGAAGGAAGGGGAGGAAATGGTGTAGGTGCTGGAGCTATGATTACCCTGCACCCCATGGAGAAGATCATGGTGATGCAGGTTTACCCTCTACAGCCAATGGAGGAGCAGTCTGGAGCAAGTTAATCCACACTGCTGTCTATGGAGGTGCAGTTCTGTGGCATCCTCTGCTGCAGCAGGTGAAGGGATGCTGAAAAAAGCTGTAGCCAATGGAAAGACTGTGCTGCAGCAGGCTCCTGGACAGGAGCTGTGGCCTCTGGAGAGGAACCCATACAAGAGCAAGTTTTCTGGCATGAACTATTGCTTTATGGGGAGCCCATGCAGGAGCAGTCCATTCCTGAAGAACTGTATTCCCCAGAAACGATCCATGCTTAAGCAATTCTTGAAGTAAAGCAGCCTGTGAGAAGGACTCACCTTGGAGAAGTTCAGGAAGGACAGTATCCTGTGGGACGGACTCTACGCTGGAGCAGGGGAAGAGTGTGAGGAGGAAAGAGCAGCAGAAATGAAGCATTATGAACTGACCTCAACTCTCATTCCCTCCCCATCCTCATGCGCCACTCAGGGAAAGGAAATAGATTTGGGGGTGAAGTTAATCTTGGTGAAGAAGGAACAGGTGGGGAGAAGGTGTTTCTAGATTTGTTCTTATTTCTCATTATCCTATTCTGTTTAGTTGGTAATAAATTCAATTTCCCCACATTAATTCTATATTGTCCATTTTCTTTCTTTCTCCACCCTGCCCTCCCCCGTCATGTCTCTGTATTAAGCTGTATTTGTTCTTGACTCCTGACCAAAGTCTAGCTAATCTCGATTCTTCAGATATCTCTCAGCTGTATGTTTGTCCAACTCTGGACAGCGGGAGAAGACAAAAGTATGGTGAATGTTTTTATGGTGGAAAAAATAAAATGAAAAAGTCTTTTAAAGATTATATTAGATTTTTTGAGGTTAAGAAGATTTAAACTTTGAAAAAAATGAATGCTTAAACAGTGTTAAAAAATTTTTAGTGAAAAGAAGCAGCAGTTAACATATTAGACTAGCTAGTACAAACATGAAGGATAAATGTTAAATAGTGGCAAAAAAACCCCTAATAAATGGACATTTTTGTTATTAGTTTACTTCAGAATTAAGACCTTACTTTCTCTGGGATGGGACCTGGTACCTAAGAGAACACATATATCACACACAAAATAAAGTTTTGCTATCTTGGTGGTTTTTTTTTTTTTTCTGTCATGTCAGATTCATTTTGTAAGGACATGGAAAGAAAGATTTTCAAACATGTATCATGTTTACATAAGTCTTTGTCAGAGATTTGGACAGCCAAAGCTATTATTTAAGTGGATCTAGTCTTACCTGTATGCAGTAAGAAATATGCTGTTTGAAAATTCAAGCTCTCTTACTGGTTTTTTTTTTTCCTGTGGCTTGAATAGAACAAATTATATTCTCAGCTACTGATTTTAATTTTATGTATAATTTTCAGATGAGTAAGCGAGTAATGGTAGAGTTCAGAAGGGTAATACTTATATCACAGTTAAGACAGGAAATTACAAACTGTTACTCTTTGGGTGTTAATTCTTTACTTATTAGAAAACACTCTGGCTAAAAAGGGTCAGTTAATGGCAGTCACTCATAAATAGATTCTGACATGTGCTAGCCTTCCTGCTACTACTTCGGAAATATTAAAAGGGAAAGAGAAACAACATGTAGCTACTGATATCTACTGGTCCCACAAAGAAGTGCTTGGCAGGAGATCTGAGCGGTATTTAACTAAAACTAGCTTTAAACTGACATTCTGTCCTCTGGATTTTGCAACTACTCTTATGTCTATCAGGCATAAAGAAGTTGTTCTAAGAAGCCTTTCAAAGAGGTCATTGCAACAGCTGAGAACTATCATGGCAGTGAAAAGGTTTTTGTTTTTCTAATTACACGTGTTGCTTGCACCAGAGATTTGTGGAAGGCTTAGTCCAAAAGTTCAAAAAATCTTTGAGGTGGTGAAGAGGCTTTTAAGACACAATCTGTGCAACCAGAATGTGCTGTGATCCCCATGACACAAGTGGGTGTGACCCTGAACAAATCAGTCATACTGACAGTTACATAAATGTCTAAAATGTACTAGTCCAGAGAATCTTGTTCAGTGGAGAAACATTTTATTAGCACTCTCTTTGTGACATGCCTGATAGAGATAGAATGTATTGAACTGTTTGATAATGCAGAACATAGATTCAGTTATACAGCATACATTTAGCTGATATTCCTGATAGTACAAGAACGTATAACATTTAATGAGAAGGAAGTTGTAAGAATCCAACTAATGTTTAAGTGCATTCACAATGGAAACAAAAAAAGAACCTTGTTATGTTGCTATAAACTAAATACACAACTTCTGTTTCCTCCATAATTTTTTTGCTGGAATTTTCTATTTGCTTTATTTGCAGATTCAGTCTGATGCTTCATTGTACTACATCCACTTTATTCCTAGATGATTACAAGTGTTATTCAGGTCCAGCTAGAGTGGCTGTTGTTGATAACTCTATTTATAGTTCACTACATGTAAAGTGTCAAATCAAAGCAAGCAGGTGTGTGGCACTTCACAGTAATATTTCCTTCAGCACATGACCTATGATCTGCTAATGTGTCCAGTCAGAAGAGAATATAAGGACATCTCTTAGTAAGTAAATAGAATATTAGAGATGTGAGGCTGTTATCATGCCTTATAGTTTGATCTTAAGCTATCACTAAAACCCACTCAATGTTCCCAAATGGACCTGTACTGAGCAACTCAAGAGAAATTACAATTGTATAAATAGCCCACAGCTTACAAAATCACTTTCATCCCAACACACACTGTGAGTCATCTATTAGTCATCTAATCAAAAGCAAGACATAAAAAAGGGTTACTTGAACCACCAGAAAATGACAGACTGGGAAATGGAAAGTAAAACATTATTAAGGTCTTCAACAGAAACTGAAGATTTTAGAGCTAGAGGGATTTCTTAATACTATTTTTGTTCATAGTTTTTCAAGCAAGAATGCTAATTAGAAAAATAAAAATGCAAACTATTTTTATTTTATTATTTTCATCATATGGAAAGTCACTTGCATACATACTTACATATTTATATGTTAGTATAGTTCCACAAAAACAGTCACTCTCTCAAAAGCGCACATAAGCACATTTTCCTTTTCTTAGGCTAAGGCTAACCATTTCTGAGCTCTAAGTGCAGGATCTTTAGAATAATAACTGAGTAACAGCACTTGAATCAGGAAACTCACAAGACGAGGTTTCATTTGGATTTGTAACTTGAGACAAAGTGAAAAATAGTGTGATCATCTGGATTGTATAATTTGAGTACCATTTTCAAAAGCAAGTGATTTCAGTGACTGCTTTTACAGTGTTTCTTTCCTTGGGGGTTTCAGTGAAGCTTAGGGCAAGGATCTTATAAAGCCATGGTACACAAAGCAGAGTTTCACAGAAGGAACTGTACAGCTATGGTACTTCAAACAAATTTGAAAGTCTTTATATGCAATTATTCTGTCAGGAATTCTTACAGATCTTTTTCCAGTTCCTCAAACAAAGGAAAGAGCCAGTATATTTTAGGGAAGAGACAGTATCTTTTAGGGTCCTTTCATAAGACACTCTAGTTCTTTTATGTAGTATATCAAGGCCAGTGTGGCCTTTTTGACAGTCCAGCTAGCTGGGGAGTCTGGAAGATGGTCTTTATTTTAAAGTTTGTCTTAAAATTGATCTTACCATCAACTAAGAATTCAATCTTAAAAATGTATATAATTTCCTAAAAAGTTGCCATATATAATTCTGAAATCTGACATAATTATGGCAGTACACATGTAAAAAAGTAGAAAAAAAAAATCCTATGTACCTAGAGATATGAAAATGTATCTTTACACTAATGATTAATTTTCCTTTTGTGTATCTGTTTTTAGCTTACACCTAAAATCTCTCAATAGAAAGATAAGCATTAAATGTGTGTGTTAAATTTATAAAAGCACTACAACCTAGGATGGTTTTAAAATATAAATGCAAGTCTGAATGGTGATAGACAGTATATAACCTCCGTTAGTTAAGAAATGGAGCATCAGGCTTGATGGAGGATATTGGGGAGCCATAACACAATCGGAATGTATTTGCCTGCCTTTACCATTGGATCAAATGTCTTGGGAACAGCAGGTGAAGACAGAAAGGCAGATTGTTGCTCAGCCTCATGCCATGCATTACTATCCTCTAACAACTGAGTTACTCTGCTTGTTCTTCAGTTAAAACTCCTGGTAATATGAGGTTTTCACTTTATAAACCTGCTTTACTCTTTGCCTAAAAAAGAAACAAAGTCCAAGAGAGTGTTCTTGGACGTACTCTATTCTTGTGAAAATCAGAAAAGAGGCTTGAAAATTGCTGTTGAAATTGGATCTGTGGCATGCCTTTTGAATAATTACTTTTTATATTGTACTAGAAATTATATAGGTTGGTATCGTATCCCCACATATAGCATAGAAAAAATATGCACTGGCCTCTCTTTTGCTTTCACAAGAGCTTGCTTTGAATGAGGAAATTTAGAAGGTGAAGTAGGCTCAGGGAGAGAATACAGGACTGAGATTTTTATTCCATGTCACTGTTGGAACAGCAGTAGGGATGTTAAAGGAGATAGAGCTGAGAATGGAGGCAGGAGCTAGGATTATATGGGAAGTAATGATGGAAAGGAGACAGAGAGAGGTTAGTGTGCTTGTAAGGAAAGAAAAGGGAAACTTGCAGGAAACTATTTGTGAGAAGAGGAAAGAAGACAGGGAAAGGAGAGATGGGAAAGAAAACAACAGGGATTGTGATAGAGTCTGAACTCGATGAGAAATAGAGGATAAGGTATAGAAGAAAGCTCTTTGCTTCCTCTGTGATTTGGGGAATAAACCTAACCCTTGCACATGTGCTCTCTGGGCTTGTCATGCCTTGAAGATGTTCACTGTGATTGTACAAGAAACTTTCTTCATTCTTCCAGAGGACTTTCCACACTAAACAGTACACAAAAGTTCAATGAGATGATAGGGACTGATAAAGACTTACGCAGAAGTAGGGAAAATTATATTTGAAAGAATCTTTCAGTTATTTTTTGAAATGTATAAACAAAATTTGTAAAAATACGAAATACAAAATTTGTAAACGTCAATGGAATGCAAATTTTGTAGTCAGACAGTTTCATGTAGTCTTTCTGAACAACTATTTTACCTTTTCATTGTTGTTGTTTTGTTTTATTATACTTTCCAGTCCTTTTCTCTACTTACCCTTAGATTCACCACTTCCATCTTTTTTCATCTTATAGGTGAGGGATTTTTTTCTGCTGCCCAGGTAATGGGTTTTTTTTCCCTTTTTAATTCATTTACTTCTAATTATACTCTCTCGTGTCAGGCTAAATTATTCCTTTCTTTCCTTGGTGTTTACTGCCTTCAGATGTTTGTAGTTGCTTATTATGTCCTCCTCTGTTCCCTAACCTAATTACTTCACTAAACTATTTCTATTTATGCTTTTAATCTTTTCTAATAAGTAAGTCCATTCATCCCTTTAATCATTTCCATGACTTTTCTTTGAAAAGCCTTGTGTTTGTTTGGTTTGCTTATTTTTTTTAGCATTTCATGACTTACAAAATGTTTTCTTTATTTTTTCTTTTTAAATATTAATTTAAATTTTTTTTTGACATGTTAACCACATAATTGTCTTTTTACAAGTATTAATTTGATTAATTTTAATAATTCACTTTTTCTCATATAAATTTTCTGTGTATTTTCGTGCCTCTTTTTGTATAATTTTATCTTGTTGGCTTAAGTATGGGCACTTGTCTTTTCCTCCAATTTTGTTTTATAGTTTCTTACCATCTAGGAAGCTGCTAGATATATATAGAGACAGAAACACAGACATCCAATCAAGATATAAGTGATTTCGGATTCAGTGACAGAATGTATCTTCTCTGGGCACCTACTCACTCGAGTTCTGTGCTCCCTCCCATTTTCCTCACCTGCCTTTGTTTAGAACCGACTTCAATCCTGGCATTATTTTTTCAGTCTCACTTTGTACACAATATATACTTCATCTCCCATTCAGCACAGAGAGTATACTTCATTTTTTGCATTTCAACAATGTGTCAGCTAGTTTTATAACATCTGTTGGCAGATGATACTCCCCTGTGGAACAGTTTGGACAAAATTAAGGTTCAGTTGCAGATATTTTTGCAAAAGGCTTAACACATTTGCTGAAGTATAAATTAGCTTTACTCTAATTTCACTGATTAACAAAACTATAACTACTTGGGGAGACAAGGTACTGTGAAATTTAAAATAAACTTTTGACAAATATAAGGGGGACTTAATGTCTGTTGTTACTAAATACCAACTAAAAATGCATCTCCCAGACTGTCAAGAGACATGAGCAGGAGTTTAGGGAGCAGAACAGCTCAGCTAACTTTTGCTGCTAAACAGACTTCCATTTCTGCCTGTTTCTAAGTAGGTGCAGCTGCATAAAACTTGTCTGGAATAGAAAGACTTCACAACGTTGCATTGCACAGAAATAAAGACAGAGTGGAGACATGGATTTGAGCTCAGGAATACGTGTCCTTGCAATTAGGCAGCTTCTGGCGCCACCAAAATGTGAATTGTGCTGTTTCTTTCAGCCAGATCATGACTCTTTCCTTTGAGCCGGTTCTGACCTAGGTGCCCTTCACTGAACACTTTGCTAAATTTTGACTGAGTAAACACCATTCTGTGTTAGTCACCAGTAGTTTTTCTGCAGTTCTTTTCTCCCTAATTCAAAATTCTTATTGGGGAGGGGGGCGTGGTGGATGCAAGCATGCAAATTTACTGGAGATGATAGGTGAATGTATCTGCATTATTTTTACAGTACATATAGACTTGGCCACATTAAAACCTCTCATATACTAATTGTATATTTTGTAATTATGAAGGAGCAAAGCATATATATTTTACATTTTCGAAAGAAAAAGATCAATTTAATTTGCTTTAAATTAGAAGAGTTATATCTAATTTTGAAATAGTTATATCAAACAAATTGTTTTGCAAGGCTTAAAATGCTTTTAAAATTCATTAGTCTGTTATTCAAATGGGATTTTTTTCTCCAAATTGCCTGTTGTCAACCAACAGAAGTAACAAGTTATTTTAATCAGTTCTGCTTTCCCTTCATTGCTGTGCTTTCTTCTTTTTTACACACCAGACTTATAAAACACATAACTTAGAACACAGATGTGCCCAAACACTCATAGTAACTATAGATTTCACTAAAAAAAAAATTATATCGTCAGACAGTTTTTTCTAATAACCTTTTCATGCAGTTTTTATGTTACTAGTAATAAGTATGTGAACACACTGTGTGTTTTCTTTTTCCTTCCTCCCTTCCTTCTTTCCTTCCTTTTTTCTTTCTTTCCTCTCACTCTCTCCCCCTTGCCTCCCTCTCTCTTTCCTCACTTTGTCTTTCTGTCTCTTTTTCTTAATTTCTCTTTTTTTTTTTTTTTTTCATCAAATATATCTTTTTGGTGTTTATTCTAACTTCTTTCACTGTTATCATGGCATTTCTGTATACTCAGGAAAAATTGCTCTTTCTGTAGCTAGAGTACCTTCCCTCTATTGAGAGCAGTTCAGTCTCTATATTCACATGATGAAACAGTTTATCAGGGAAGATTGGGAAGGGCAGCCTTTGGGTTTTTGACTGAGAAACTGACAAAATACGTCTATCTGTCAGTATGACTTTTATGCAAATAGAACATAATGGAAAAAATGATCCTCAGGACTAGTTGTATTTTATCCATGTGATATTAGATGGATTATTAGCATTCTGATATGAGCTACTCATCCAGTGTTACTGAAGAAATAGTGATCAAACATTGAACATTGTTCTAGAAATCTATGCATTTTTAAAATGTAGCCATATAACACTTTTCTTAGATTTTGCTATAGCCTGTAGAGAATTGTATGCAGGTGATTTACTTCAGCAATTATTGGAAAAATGACTGCTGTTTCCAATTGCTCACAGAATATACAGAAATGCTTTCAGCATTGCTGAACTATACATGGCATGAACTACAGAAGAAATAGTAACTTAGAATGATTCTGTGAATATTCTAGACATCTGTGACATTAAATTAAATTTCACAATTCAAAATTTAATTTTATTTTGGTTTAATTAGATTTTGCTCTTATATGTCTGCATATCTATCTAATTTCTCAAACTGTTTCTTCAAAGGAATCAAAACATGCTGAAATATCAACTTTCAGAGTGAAGAATGCATAATTCTGTTTCTTGAAAAAAAAGTCCTGATGAAAAGCCATGTGAAATACTGAAATATATCACATGATAGGTATTTCTAACACATGCAGCTAGTATCCGTGGCTTTGTGAGTGCAAAAATGCCTACTCATTTCCCTGATACAAATGTTTGTACAATCCACCAGGCATAAGTGTAGGAGAAACAATGAAAATAGATCAGTTAAATGGTAATGATGTAAAGAATTTCTGAAGGCTTTTCACCAGCTCCTTGTACTTATTGAATAGGCTAGTTGAAGGAAAAATGTTGTTCAGTAAAGGAAACAGTTTTCATATGACTGAGGGAAAAATCCCCAAACCAGCAAACAGCTGCAAATTTTGAAAAAATTTTGTATTCTAGAGGGAGTGTTGTTTTAGTAATTTAACTTTCTTCTTCCAGGTAAACACCATGGTGGAAGACAATACTTTATAGAGGTTATAGCAACCACATGTAAGTGAGCTGTATAGTGAGAAGATATGTAGGATGCAGGGAGAATAGGAAAGCCATTTGTTTTGCAGTGCATGCCTTTATCTTTTTGTATTTCTCTAATGGCAGAACATCACTCTCTGCTTTATGTCCTATGAGAGTGCATGTTGTATTTTCTGAAGGACACCCCATTACTACACTTATTTTGTACAGTATGAATTGTGCATAGGAGGTTGAGTCTTACTGATGCAGAAAGAACTGACATCTTCTCCCTCCTTCACTCTTTTTAATTAGTAGCAGCCAGAGAAAAATAGGTGGTCCTACCTATGGGTAATTGTTCATGTGGCCATTTAGCACAAGGAATTTTGTTCGCTCGATGAACTTCAGCACTATGCATTCTGTTACACTACTGCAACTGAAATTTCTGGTTACAAGAATGGAGATCATCTGCTTCAAATAATCATCTGGCAATCATCAGGTTTCAGGATAAACAACAATGATCATGGAGCTGCATCCAGGAGCAGGAGGTCATGTTCAAATCCCTGTCACAGCTGCTGGACAAGAACAAAAGTTTCACAAAAGCACAGCTAAATATGTGTGTTGGGTGTATGTGTCAAGGTTTTGGTGGGCCGGGGGATGCAGAGGTAGCTTCTGTGAGAAGACACCAGGGCCTGCCCTATCAGACCGTCACTTCCAACCAGCTGCAAAATGGACTCACCACTAACCAAAGCTGAGCCCATCACTGACACTGGTGGCACCTCTGTGATAGCGTATTTAAGAAGGTGTAAAAAACACTGAAGTGTAGCTGTGAGAGAGAGGAGTGAGGAAAATACGAACCAGTCCAGATGAGTGCTAAAGGAGTGGGAGGAGGTCCTCCAGGTGCCAGAGCAGAGATACCCCTGCAGGCCATGGAGAAGACCATGGTGATGCAAGTTATCGCCCTGCAGGCCATGGAGGGACCCACCAACAGCGAAAGCAGAGAAGGGACTATTAGGTGCTGCAGTTATAGAAAGAGGCTTAATGTGTACGTACATGTGTCACAGGACGAAGTGAAGGCAATTTATTTTCTCTCAGTCAAAACATAATCAAGGTCTCTAGATATTCCTTGGAACTTCTGCTAAAGCTTCCTGTCACAAAAAGCAATGATCGCCAAACATCTTCTCTGCATCTTTGACAAGACAGTTCCATGGAAATGGACTTTCTGGCACAAAGTGTATTTCAAAAATGTGAGCAAGTGACTGACATCAAATTCTACTCATCCACTGTGATAAACAGACATTGTTGATTATCATTTGTGATGTTCCAGTCTATGGCATTGAAGTCAATCTCTGCTACGCATAACCAGATGGGAATGAAGTGCTTATCATTTACTATTCAAGAACTTTGCCATCAACTGAATGAAGCTATGCACAAGATGAACGCTTGCTATTGAAATTCCAAATGTTGTCTATAGTTATGAGGAGGATATTCACATAGATCGCAAGTATGTTCTAGAGAAAGACAAGGTGACATTGCCAGTCACATCCTGATAACTGCAGAGATGGTCCCTTTGATTGAATAGCTGTTTGCAAGCCAGAAATACTGACATGATGAGCTGGCTGCTGATGTAAATGTCAAAGTAATCGCACCTCCATCTGAAAAGATGACAATGGAATTACTCCCTGATTGGTCTCTTCAGGTCAGAAATGGTTGTCAGTGATCCAATAGAGGCACAATTCAGTCTGAAGAGATGACCAGAAAAGAAACTGGTTGCCAGAGTAATTTCTTTTCATTCTTCAGAATGAGCACATTGTGACAAAAGATTCTTGTTGTGTGGAAATAGTATTATTCTTCCTGACTGAGAAGTCTAGACCCACTAGCGATCTTTCTGAAGCATATCAGAGCTTTGGTCCCATGAAAGCACTGTTAATGAATCAATAACTTTGTGAAGACAGTGGTAAATGAATGTATTGTTTTCCAAGTCTCTTGTTCTCGAGACTCTTCCCAAGAACTTATGGTTTCACTAGATCTTTGTTTAAAATGGCCCAGGATGATTTATTTTCATCACAAATATCTAATGTGACACTTTATGCACTTTGCCATCCATTCACAACTCACACATCAATGGATACTGGCATATTCAGTAATAGAACAGCCTTCATCTCTGATTAGTTGAAGCAGACTTCGGAAGAAATATCTTAACTCATAATTCTGCTATACAACCTCTAGACAAATAATCAACTGTATGGGTGATGATGACAGGCAAAGCTGTCCCTCCTTTGTCCATTGCTAGATTGTCCCGCTGAATGCATATGACAATATCTCAAGACAAAACTGAGTTGTCTTAATTTTCCTGTGTGTATGAGTGTGTGTTTGGTGTTTTGGAGCTGGAGGAAATGACTAGGATTAAATAAAACAATTTTTCATTAAAGGCTCAAGTATTAGTTTACAGAATGTTCCTGCTTTATATTATGGCTGTCTGAGATTTTCTTCTGATGCTAATAATTTATTGAATCCATGAAAGATTTAGAGATGTCACCAAAACACATGAAATGCAATTAAACTTTGACACAACCACTTTGATCAAGGTCAGAGACAACACTTACATCTAATAATATTTTATGAAGTGAACTTTTTGCCTTGATTCCTGAATATGAGTGAGAAACTCAAAGGACATGATATGTCAACAGTGTCAGACAGAAACAGAATTTTTAAAAATAATACACAAGTGAATCACTTGATGACATGAGTCAAACAAAAGACATTTAGGTTCAGGTTGTGACAATAGTGCAATTTCCTCCAGACACTGTCAATGTTTTAGCTAAAAAAATACAGTTTTATTTTTCAGTCTCTCTTTCTTTTGTACTACAATTGATTTATTGACTTTTGAAGCAATAAAAATAAGTATTTATTTTAAATAAAATAAATGTGATATACATAAATAATATTAATACATATATAAAGCTTTATTTGTAAATGAAATAAGTAAAAGTAAACTAAAGCATTCTCTTGAAACATGGAATAGACATAGCATAATTAAGGTTTTTCTTTTCCCATTGTAAGATTATTCTAAATTAAATTTCTAAAAAAAATGACAAGTGCTTCACTGGTAATTGGGAACCACCCAAATAGAGTAATTTAAGAAATTATAGAAGCAGTAGCGTCACAGTATGGTTTTGTTTGTTTGGGTGTTTTTTTAGTTTTTGGTTTTTTTGTTTTTTAACTCCGAGAGCTATTTTTGTGCAGCAGAACCAAGAAATGTGTCAAAAATTTGAAGTCATATCAGTACATTGTTATCCAGCATCAGGGAACTCACTTCCAAACTTTTGTCTCCACTTCTTGAGGCTTGCTCCAACCTGCCAGCAAAAGTATACTGGCCATAGAGAGCAAAGGTGAGTGGGTGTTCCTTTATTTTTTGTGCCGTTTTCTTGCCACAACAGAAATAATTTTTTACAGTATTCTGTGCTGAATACCGTTCAACCTCCGTGAGAATACAGCAGCACTTGGGAGGTCCCACTTAGTGTACAGTAAATCACAATCCATCTCCAGCATGTACAATGGGAAATATCTTGAATGTCTTGTGAAGTGAGCACCATTTCAGTTATTAAAGCAAAACCAAAACATAGCCTAAGCAAAAAGCTTTGTACAGCTTTCCTCAAATACAGTGGAAGATAACAAAGACTTACTTCCAATTATGATGAAATTCTCTAGCACTCACTGAAAAACTTCTTTGTGATGTTTTCCAGTTTATATATTTTGCAGCTTTTCATCATCCCTCTGTACTTCCATCCTAAATTCATGAAGCACTTTTTTTTTTTTTTTCCAGGCAAGCCTCCTAAGTAATCCCCAGTCTCTCATCTATTGTTTCTCTGTTTAACTATTGATATCCTCTGTTCTCAAGAGTCTTTGAAAGAAATGTCTGTTGGGAAATTTCTGGAATTCAAAACACCAATTCTACTTTTTCTAAGACAGCTGTTTTCTGCACAGCTAACTGATCACCATCTTTTCAAATAGTGATAACACAACATAATATAAATACTACACGTCACCTCTACCACTTTCCATGGAAAGCAGTTTAGTGAATCATTAGCAAATGTTTGTAAATCAGGCAACACAATAAAAGGATATGGAGACAGCTGATAACATTTGGTAGTACCAGGAGAGAAAAAATTCTGTGCCATTTGTTCTTTCATTGCACATGAACAGATGACAGATATTGAAAACAAACAAACAAAACTGGTCAGTCTGAAATGATTAATGGTCAAGGGGAGTTTGAGAGATACTTTTGAAATTACAAATGTTGGTTAAGTATCTTATAATGGACAGCTAAACAAGTGTGCATTTTCCAACACAGATTAAATACCATACATAATCATACTTGTCCAGTCTTTAATTATCTATTGCTATACTTGCCATAAATGAGTATGCAGAGCTGGGAGATCTGAAGTCCAAACCCATAACCTAACCAGCAGTTTACTCTCATTCCTAACTGCAAGATTACCATCATGTTGCAGTCTCTTAAGCATAAATCTTCATGACTGCACATGCAACACTCCACACAGTATGTAACAGAAAAAGTTCTTGTTCATTATAAGGCACTGTGCACATTTTCTACACAGGGAATTATGTGCCATCTCTTTCAAGGACATCAAAGGATCTAAGTGAAGCATAATACTTTCCTGTATAAATAGTATGTATCGAGTCTTGCTAATGCCAAATACGGATGCATTTCTAAGGACCACTTTTTTTGACATTGTTATCCAAGGAAGAATGCAATATGTTGCTTTTCTTAGTATGAGAAACTTAGAGCATAAATTTCAAATTTCTGGTCTTTCTCCAGCTATGGAAATAAAACAACCATCGGTTCTGATCATGGAATGGTGAACACAACTGGTTTAGACTCAGGGTATCATTATTGAATTAAGTGTATTTGTGGGATATTTTTGAAATATAAAGTGCACTGATAATCATCATTAACAGACATCCCATCTTCAGAATAGTTTCTTTATGGACATCCTTATTTCTGTTAACAGAGTGAGGATGACAGTTTTTATAATTCCATTTTGTCCTTGTAAATTTAATGATTATAGAAATACAATAAGCTAAATCCACAATGAGACTTCAATATTATTTGAGATACCATTCTTCCTAGGGAACACAATGGCACCCAGTACATGAAGTTTTGATTGTTAGGTTCTACAAAATTGGAAACTTTATCAAAGGGCATTCTGCACAGCCTATTCAAGATTGCCCATACCGAAGTCCAAGTCTGGCTCTGTCACACAGGCAGTTGGACACCTACTTTTTCTCAAAAATCTTAGCAAATATTTGGTGACATTTGTACTGAATTTACCTGCTCAGGCCAGGCTCATCTTCCTCATGATAGAAAATGAGAGAGATTTTGTTGTAGCCAGATGACTAAGCATGCATTTGTTGCACCCAAACAATAAAATAGATGTTTTATCAGTTCGGATGTTGTCAAAGCAATGTTAAATTCACCGTAGGCAACATCCCAGTGTTAGTGCACCTCAGAATTTATTAAAATTCTCTCTGTTTCAAGACTAGGGGATTTTATACCGACAGCAGGAGTTTTAGAATGTAAGTGTTTGGATCAGGCAATTAAAAAAATTGCAGAGATTGTGGTCAGTGGAGAATACTCAGTCCAGTTCTCTCTGTTTCTCTGTGCACTTTTCTCAGAGTTACTGGCTAACTAAGAGGAAGGCATAAGCCCTACTGTCAGCTTTGGAGACAGCTGTGTATTGGTGAAAACTGGACTGTTGTCAGCACGTCCCCACTGACACTGTAAATGGGCCAAGGTCAAAAGAAAGTTCAGTTTGTAGGTTCTACTTGGGCTTAGATATGAGTTCCTATCTAACAGCTCACCTTTCAGATGACTCTTCCTGGAGAAGAGAAGGCTGCATGGTGAGCTCAAAGCAGCCTTCCAGTATCTGAAGGGGGTCTACAAGGATGCTGGTGAGGGACTCTTCCTTAGGGACTGTAGTGGTAGGACAAGGGGTAATGGCTTCAAACTTAAACAGGGGAAGTTTAGACTAGATATAAGGAAGAAGTTCTTTACAGTGAGGCTGGTGAAGCACTGGAATGGGTTGCCCAGGGAGGTTGTGGATGCTCCATCCTTGGCGGTGTTCAAGGCCAGGTTGGACAGAGCCTTGAACCACGTGGTTTAGGTGTCCCTGCCCATGGCGGGGGGGTTGGAACTAGATGATCTTAAGGTCCTTTCCAACCCTTACGATTCTATGATTCTATGATTCTATGACTCGGGATATGAACTGAGTCAGGGATGTACTTTTTCGGTGCTTATGAAATTGTGAAATTACTGAAAGTGAGCAAATGTTCAGAGAGATGGCTTTAAATTCCAGATATGTGTATAACAGGGATAAAGCAGATATACATAAAACGACAATTATATGTCTAGATTTTAACTCAGTCCTATGGCTTATTCAAACATTTGTATATACATCTGACAAGGTATTTTTAAAAACAACAGTTCTGAAGAAGTTTTTATCTTCAAAGTGCCTTTCAAATTTTGAGTCTGATGATAGTAGTTATTTTATGGATTTTGAGATTTGATAATGTTCCCTACGATGGAAAATCATCACTATAATCTGTCTCAATTAACATTTTGAGGGAAGAATGAAGAATAATAACAAAAATGTCTTTATTAAAGTCAAAAAAGCTCTCTGACGGGGAAAGCAGGGAATAGCTTCACTTCAAGGGTTGCCCAGCTTGGTCACCAGCAGTCCTGAGGATGGAGGTTTTCCACACTGTTCTTCAACTGAAAAAGAGATCAACATGTCCAGAAGTTAAATTCACCCAGAATGTAGGAAGATGTCAATTTTGCAGTTGGAGACAACGAAGATAACAATAAATTAAGCAAAACTTCAAAAAGCTTTTCTGCAAAGGGCTACACTGAAATATAGAACTTCCTGTATTTTATTGTGTTTCAATATAAGTAGGTGATGTTTTTCCCTCAAAACATGTTAAAGCTGACTGCAAAACTCCTCACTGTGAGATAGCCCAGGTATCAGAGAGAAACACCAACAAACCAATATAGGTATTTATCTATTGATTCTCTGTGGCACTAAGGAAATACTTCTTAGTCAAATGCTTCTTAATACTTCTTAGTTAAGAAATGTTTTCCCCTCCTACTTTTTGAAGGGAGTTGCTTTGCGATATAAGAACCACAATGGAAAGAGTGTGAAATACTTTCAACAAGTACATTCTCATTTAACTTTTTTGCTTCTGTAAGATATACAAATTTAAAACATTTAAAATTGACAATATAGTTATTTTAAAAGCATAGCATTTAAAAAAAAAAAAGGGTTTGCATTCAAAATACCTATAAATTTTATTTAGAAATATCAAACCCCCTTGTAATTATGCCAAATATTCCCTTTATATTCAATATGATTCACAATTAATTAATCTAATCATTAAGGCCAGAAAAAATCAAGTAAGAAAAAAAAAACACAAACCCCCCCCTGTAAACTGCTAAACATGTCTTGGCTTATTTAACTCCAATCCCTATTATATGAAACAAAATACCATTGACGATCTAAATTGCTTGCTTACCTGTTACAGCAGGGACTACATTAAGCTTCCTGTGTGTCCCAATACCCCAAATTATTATCTAAACCCACATATCATTTCTAAGGCTGCTGTCTTGAGATCCAAGACTCTATATGATGATCAAGAGACACAATTTATGGCACTCAAAGAAAAGATTTACTTTCTTTAATTTCTTTATGACTGGATCTTTCTGTTTGTCAGTTCATGGTGGTTTAGGATTATTGTCTCCTTCATTTACAGCAATATTACAGCAAAATTTCAAAATAAACAAAACATACATTACACAGAAAGGCTGGTGGAAAAAAATAAACAACCCAAAACCCCTTGGCAAACATTGCCAAGACTGGTTCAAATACTTTTGCTCCTCAGAGAAGGAGAAAAATGGATTCAGTTCATAACCCTCAGTCATAAATATTCATTATGCTTCCTTTCTTATTTGGAAATGCATCAATTAATTAATTAACTATTCATAGAAGTACTTCCTCCCCCCCCCATTTTCCAATCAAATTCTGTCCATATTTGAATTTTTCCTCATGCCATGTTTAAAATATTTTTGCTTCTACATTAAATGGGACTATGAATTTACATGAATAAACAAGCCAATAAGTAAACAAATATGATCCTATTTATGGTCTCTGCAAGAAGGAAAAAGAAGGGGAATATAGGGGGAGAACTGTGAGTTAAAATTATATTGCCATGACTAAAATATGCTTACCTATCCTATCTGAATGGTATGAGGGCCTACAAGAGTTGTGTAAATACTCTGTGTTCTTGTGCAGCCTTCAGTAAATTGTTAAACAAAGTTACTGCACTGAAGAAAAAGGGCAATAACGTAGCTGTCAATACCATATTCCTGTATATAGCTTCATCTGGAAGTGATCAGTTAAAGGTGTTAAAATTTTGGGTCATTACAAGATCCACAGGCTTGCCTGGAGGTTCTGTAAAAACAATATGTCATACAAGTTTTGTTCTGTGATTTTAACAAAATTGAAGCTCTAGATGACATGAAAAAATAAACAGGACATGTTTGATGTTTTATTCCTCATCTATCAATGTGAAGGAAACAGATGGAAAAAGTTCCAAAACTTTAGGGCATTATTTTCTACATGCGGAGAAGAGAAAAAATCCTAAAGATTGAAGTGGAAGTATTTCCAGATGTAAAAGCTTGAATTCTTGTTATATCTTCTAATCATATAATTTTTTTCAAAAGGAAATACTAATATGCCAACTCTCCAATACTCAGGAGACCAACCAAACTAACCAACTAAAAAGAACCTGTCTTTGGTTTTAATTTTGAGTACCAAACTATATTATAGATAAAATATGCACCCCTGAGGATAGGAAGAGCAATGCAGATGCTTTACTTTTATCAAAAGTCATCCTACAATTTTGCTGAAGTGACTGTACTGAAAATTTCAGAAATTCAGTAGTCTGTATTCCATTAAGTTTGTTTTAAGGGATGAGGCTTATCTTAGAGGATGGGCAAACATTTGATGATATTCCTTTTTACTTGATAGCTAAATGATATTTAAAGGGAGTGAGGAAAAGGACAAGATTTGAGCAATATGGTTTAGCATCATGTAAAGACTTATTAACCAATTGAGACATTAGATAAGAACTTGGAGCGTAAAAGGTCACAAAGGATTAAATTAATTCCATGTATTTATGGCAAACATACATGTGGGACAAAAGGGAATTTCAATATAAATTCATTAGTATGCACAAATAGCTGAGATTTTCCTTTCAATGAAGAAAGGTGGGTTTGATTTTTTTGCCTTTCTTTTTTTTTTTTAGATTTCAGTTGAATCTGTAAAACCCCACTTCTCATGCTGTTCTGCTAAGATTCTCTCTTTTCCTTTCCATGCATATGAAGAAGGGATTCATATTGACCCAGGTGTTTCATGGAAAAAGATCTACTCAACAGAACCCTGAATTAGCATCTTTATCTAACCTAAAAGCTTCTGCTCTTAATTATATAGAGAGTTGAACTGAATATTCAGTATGCATTTTGTAATCTTAAAAATATGAACCTATAAATCTCTTAAGCTGATTTTACTAATTACATCCCTTGCTTATTAATACATAGATTTATACTGGGATGGTGGGGAGGAGAGAAAACTAATTCAAGTTTATTCTTTCTTAGCATTTATAATGAGTGCCAGAGGTAAGCATACATGCTAACTTCTGCAATTCATTTTGATAAATACTTGAACAGAGATGTGTTTTTACCATACCAATATGGCATAGCCTATAGCAGGGTTCATAAAATTTACAAGCTCATTTGGTGTGAGTTTCTACATTGCTGAAGTTTGTTTGGTTTGGTCTGGTTTGGTTTGATTTGGTTTGGTTTGGTTTTTTTAACATTAACTCCTTCATTTAAAGTTATTATAAGATTAGCATTTGTCATTGTCCTCTATTCTCTCTTTTAGTTGTAACTTCCCATGGAAATCAATGATGCCATTTAATAAACTGAAGAGCACCTAGCTGGATGTTTTCTAGGCATTTGAAGATTACACGTTTCTCAGTGCATTTCAGTGGGAGACTTATGAGGCATAAAGCTTTCTTTGTTTTTCCCCTTGATTCCTCATCACATCTCGGTAAATAGCATTGTGTGCAGAATACATGAGAAGTTAAGCCCTGAAGTATGTTGTTATTTGCAGCTGGTGATAATGTAAATGATATTTCTTCTTTCTACAGTAATATTTATTTACATTTCCCTTGTTTGTCTGTTTGTTGATTTTTTTCCCCCTTTAGTTCCTTATTCCCTCTCTGCTCACTTTTTCCAATTATTTGTGTGCACTTTGGGTTTTTCAATTACGTCTGTATTACCTGTTTTGGGAGCATTGTTTTAAATGCTTATTTTAACAGCACAATTTGCTTTGACAGAATGATTTGTAGAGCTGCAGTAAGCCATTCACCAGAGATCTGAAATCTTGTGCACAAACTCCCTAATCTAACAAGTTTAGTTCACAAGCTCACTGCTGTTCCTCCATTAAGGTAGTGATGAAATGCAAATCAGAAATTGTTCTGCAGAGCTTCAAAGCTGATAAAAAATTCAGAACTGCTGAAATCCTACAGTACTGTGACATTTACAACATCACTGTATCAGAGTCATCATTTACTTTTAATTGAGAAAAGGTAGAAGAGAGTAAAGGGAGTATTTACATGCACATTAGGATGATGGAAAAAGAATGAGGAAGTGAGCAGTGCCTTCAGCCGCTTCACTAGATTACTGAATCACTAATTCACTCTCTGCTCCTTTAGATCTTGTATTTTTTTCACAATGGCACACTTTCAGTTAGAGGTAGGGAAACAAATGATATCCCATCTTCACCAAGGGTTTGTTCGTTAAGGCACACGGCAAGAATTCAGTGCTCTGGTTTTGAACATCCCTCCTCTGATTATCAGCAATTGCAACACTTCTTTCTTATTACTTAAATCACCAAACTAGTTGTATTTAAAAGACCACTGCCACCTTCTTTTCTATTACTGGACAGAGAGATAAAAGTGTCAGCTTTACCTCAGGGCAAGAATCAAGCTTATGATATTTTATATTTGTTACAGAGGAGGGACAAAAAAATAGCAACAAAGTTAAAGCTCAGTTAATATTTTTTATGTTGGCCATGGCAAGCACATTGCTTACAATTTGTGTTTTCGATTCTAAAATTAAATTGTGAGTATAAGGAGTAATAAACATTTTCCTGTAGGCAAGTGAAAATAGAAAAATTACTGCATATTCACAGGAAAATAAGAGTATGTCACTGAAGTCCGAGTTCCTTTGGGACACATAAATATGGAGGCCATTATACTTCAGGCTGAGGTCAGAATTTTATCTGAGGTTATGCAGATGCAGGGCCTGCTTTTGAAATTTATTTTACATGGCAATGGATGGCAGAATCCTTTATATTACAGATACAGAATTTTGTATGTTACTATTAAGCATTTATGTCAGTGGAAACTTTATAAAAAGAATTGCATTATCTTTCTAAAATGAGACTAAATGCTAATTAAAATTTCTTCCATTTCTTATTTGAGATTCATAATTCTCCAAGCGGAGAGGTTAGACAGAGAAGGACATTGTATGAAGTATGTTGGTGTTTGTCAGGTGTTTGACTTATTCATCCTGATTTCTTTGGTCCTATTTTGCTCTTGCAACAGCTTTTAACAGCTCCAGTAAGACACAACAATGTTTCTATTGACATCAGAAATATCTTTTGGGCACCTTTAGGTTGTCTGATCCTGGTCCATGAAAAAGAAATAGCTTATCTTAGGAGACATGGATGATCAGAAGCACTGAATCATATTCATTAACTTACACAAGCAATTAATGCTCACGCTTCCCAGACCTTTCTTACTGAGTCTTAAAGATATTTGAAACACATATTTTTCAAGACCTCTAAAATGAAGTACTCCTTTTTATTTCTATAAATAAAAACCTACATGCATTTCCTTACATCACATTTGTTAGTATTCGTAATTGTTCTTTGTACTTGTCAAAGACCTTTAAAGAGCTGTGCTTCCTTTTTCACATTCAAATGAACTTTGAGACCTAATCCTCTTCATCAAGGATTGTAGTGATAGGACAAGAGGTAATGGGTTCAAATTTAGACGGGGGAAGTTCAGGCTAGATATAAGGAAGAAGTTCTTTACTTCGCCACCTGTGAGGGTGGCGAGGCCCTGGAATGGGTTGTCCAAGTAAACGGTAAATGCTCCATCCCTGGTGATGTTCAAGGCCAGGTTGGACAGAGCCTTCGGTGACACAGTAGAGTGTGAGGCATCCCTGCCCATGGCAGGGGGGTTGGAACTAGATGATCTTAAGGTCCTTTCTAACCCTAACTATTCTATGATTCTATGATTCCATGATTCTATGATTCTATGATTCTAATACAATCTACTGGCACTGCTACTATTACTACAAAGCCTGCGTAGCTTTCAACCAAAATTTTTGAGGGTAAACTACCTTTGGATGATGCTTTGCATAAAAGATAAAATTTTTTATTATCCCAGATTGTCTCATTAAATTTCACAATAGTCACTTCACGTGTCTATAGTGTCATGTGAAGATTAAAAAAATGAAATTCAGTAGAAAATCCAAATCAACTCTATTGTCTAAGCAGAATTTCAGCATGAATTAGAGACCTATTGAGACTCAAAATTCAAAGTGTATTCATGTATTTTATTCATACAGATTCTCCAAATTAGCAGAGAATCTCTGTAAAGCAGTTTGCAATGTATATACATTTGGATTATTTATGATGACTTTTTAAGTCATATTAGGTATTTTCTGAGAGCTATTAGATGTAAGATATACTAAGTGTAGGAATCAAGTGATGAAGTAGCAACTGTAAATTGTCTTCTCAAAATGAGGCTAGATGCCTCTGTCTATAATGGAGTCACAGAAGTAGAAAAAAAAAGCCTTCCTTATTTTTCACAATGAAACAGGAACAGCCATCTAGAACTGATTTCTTTTATAAACACTTGAAATTCTTCATTCTTTGACATAAAAAACATCTATTCTGTAAAATAATTTCCAGCAGGTACTTTTCATGAAAAAAAATAAATTTTCTACTTCCCTAAGAAAAACTGTTTCATTCTTTAACTTGTTAAAGAAAACTACCCTTTAGTTGGGAAGTAGTAAATTTAAATGTGGACCTTTTCTTTCATTGTTTTTTAACTAGTAAAATACTTAGTACACCAATATATTAAAGTCCTTTGATGGTTTAATCAGTTCTAAGGTAAGAAACCATCAAAAAGTTAATATTAATTAATGTAAATGAATACAAATATTTTAATCAATTGATATGGCAAATATTTAATAGCTTCTTAATAAACAGAAGATGATTAAAGGGAATTTCTAATGCAATGGTTAGAGATAGACACAGCACCTTTTGTGATGTCTAAATGTAAATATTTCAGAACAATTTTATTTCAACATTTTAACAGGATTTCTTGAATTTATTTGAAATAGATTTCCAATTCTGATAAACTTTTTTTTGCCTGGGAGTGCAGAACTACAAAGCCATCAGTAGCTTATGCTGAAAAACTACCACAAAAATCTCTAGACAGTTAGAAAGAGCTAATAAATCAAAAGGAGGAGGCAGAATTCAGGGATATCTGTGGAAGCTGGAGCCTAAGGTTTGCATGTGTGCTCGTGTATTAGGGAACAGGAATGGCTATTTTCCTGCTATTGCTATTCCCTGTCCTGCCAAGCCAATATACTTGAGACAATTTGAGATTGCTCAAGGTTCTCTTCTGGTAACAAACCCAGCTGCACTCCCTGTGACAATGGCTGTGTGCCTTTTCCCTCTTTTGGCATAACATCCAGAGGAGAAACAAATAAAAGACCTATGTAGTTGGTATCAATAGTCCGGCTGTTACCAAAAACCTTTCCTACGAGTTCCAATCAAAATTCCATCCACAGTTTTTCAACATCAATGAGCTGAGTTTCAGTTCTTTATAAAAACAAAGCTGAAGAAGCTTAAATTTTACATTAATCAAGTTTTCTTTTTGCATAGCTATGCACAAATGCAGGTATGTAGGAGAAAAACGCCATTGGTAGTTTTCTAAAATAAATGCATCTGCCAATAAATAAATCAATGGACAGAGGAGCTAAAAATTGGCATTACTTAAAATATTTTTTTTTAGAAGGAAATAATATTTTTTAATGACTAACTAGCACAGCTAGAAAGAGTGGACAATTTCTTTGATTAAGAATCCAAAAACTTTGTCAAGTAGCTTAGCTTAGAATAGACAAATAAAGAACACATACATCTTGCATACTTCTTTGCTTTTTCTCTAGTAGGAAATTATAACCACAGTGACTGGAATTGCCTGTTCCCCAGTTTTACAGACTCTGAATTCTATTTCCTAAAGCAAGCTTAATATAAAATAACCTCATCTCATGTCAAACCCATGTTTCAGTGATTACCTGTTTTTATTTGAAGATTTAAGATCTTTGAAAATAGTAATTTATTAGCTCAGCCTTCACTGTGACCTCAGTTAAAACTGTTCTGTCTATAATTAGTTTAATTAATTATACGAATATGTTTGTTTAGGTGAATATTTGCTTGATTAGCCATTTTAGTCAAATGAATAAAATACACAGAAATAGCTATTCCATCATGTTGCAAGCTGGGTCATGAAATTTGAGAGTTTAGCTAACTTCAGGAAATGCTTTTGTAAGCAATTTGAATCTGTTTTCAGAATAAAACAATGGCACAGATTTAACCCCACCTGCCCCTTTTGCCCTCCTCCTATGTACATAGACCCTCCTATGTACATAGACTGTAGATAGAATATAGTATATTCTATGTCAAAAGCTGTGCTCTTGAAAACTCGAACATCCTCCTAAGGTTAGTGACATTTAATTTTGATAACAACTCATTTTTATCTATTTGTTTTTAATTTTAATTTTAGGCACTCCTTAAGTACCTGGAAGTCTCTGTCCTGAATATGGCCACAAGTCCCTCAGACTTGAGATTGCTGAGATACGTATTGTCATATAAATGCCTGTGTCTGACTGGAATTCATAATCTAGCACTTTTGTGTGTAAGTAAGTCCCCTTAGGGGCTTGACCTCATAGTATTTTTCAGAGAATTCCTAACACATAGTAACAAGATCAAGCAGTTCACACATTACTGTAGTAGCTGCTGCTTCCTTTTCAAATACTGCTACTACCACCATTTTATTTTCATAATATCGTAGTGGTTAGTGCACTTTTCTAGGAGGTGGAAGACTTGATTTTTTTCTCACTTCAGTCTGCCAGGATTTGAACCCACGTCTGCTACTTCCGAAAACCGTGCTGCAACCGAGTTGTAGACAAGGACGGAGATGAGGAAAGCAGGAAGGGATTAAAACACACCCTTTTTAAAAAACTGTGCTGCTCTTCTGAAAGAAAGGAAGTTCCTTGAAGCAAGGCAGAGAAAAAATATGAGAGTCAGGGTCTTCTTTTTTTTTTCTTTTTCTGGCCAATAGGGGTGAATTTTTGTGGGAGGTGTAAGACTCAGAACTCAATCATTTATTCATATAATTTACTTTAGATGGAAATTGTATAAAAACCAGAAGTGGCACTAAAGAAAGTGCCATACTCCATAATTCCCACTATGGGCTGCAGTTTTAATTTATCTAAAGATCCCCATCTGAGTAAAAAACAAATGTATTTTCGCAGAATCCCTACGGTGACCTACCAAACATACTACAACTGAAGAATTGCTTAATTTTGCTTGCTTGTTTGCATCTTTAAAAAGATAATAATGAAACATTTTTTCAGATTATTTTGGGGAACTTATTTCATAGCTTCTTATAGATATTTCAAGAATAGCTCAATGTGACTAAGCAGTGGCAGCCTGTAATTGTTCACTCTCTCTAGCTGCATTGCTGATTCAGAAGTCTTTATGCATAATATTATTCTCACATTTACTCCCCAGTTGCACTTTCTTTCTGACTTTCCTTGTCAGATTCTCAAAGGTGTGCTATTTTTTAAATTGCCAATAAATAATTTGAAATCTCTCAGCAGTGCCCATTCCTGACCCAGGATTCTCCCATTAATCTCCCTCCTTTGGTTCCTCCTACTGTTTGTTCTTTCATTAGTAAACCTGACTTAAACTTGAATCCTTATGAAGTTTTTGGTTGACATTAATCACGTAAGCAAGGTTAGCAGTTTGTGTGTTTGAAAGCACAATTCATAATTCATCAGTATGGTGACCGCAGTATTAGCTGAAGGCATTTTGATGTTCTTGTAGATGATCTAAAGATAGAACTTTCAGGTGGCTGAATACAATGAAATATATCATTATTACATGGAACTGGGAAGCTCTTAGAAAAATGTTGATTCTGTATATTAAAATGACTAGCAGTTCATGACACTCTATTTTTCCTGTGAAATGACTGAGCTATTTAAAAGTAAATCGTACGATTTTCTCTCACAATACATTTCAAAAGTTTCAAAACTAAAATACTTTCAGAATAAACAAATACAACTATATTTAAAAATATTTTTCATACAATTTTATGATTTTTGGTTTGTTTTTGTTTGTTTTTGTTTTGTTTTGTATTTAAATTAGGTCTCTGGCATAAGCACAATAATTTTCCTTTTAAGCCACTTCTTACAGTGAGATAATCAGATAAGGGGAAGCTGTCCCTTCTGCATGCATACAGGTGAAGTCATGGGCAGCTTGATATCTGATGATACTTTTAAAATGTGACATCACGTTTCAGGCAAAATAATGTGAAGTAGCAAAAGGGAGAACAGTCAAAATTAAACCAATAAAAGTCTCCACAGACTAACTTTCAGAATTACTGTTCAGAATGAATTCTGTTTTCCTGCTTGAATAAGTGTAGGATCATATGAATGGTTATGAAGGCAGAAAGCAGGCTGAAGTACAGGCTATGCATTTCTGTGAAAGAAAGAATCCATGGTAAGAAATAATATACTAGTAACAGGATATAAGTCTATAATATCACAAGGTAATAGGATTCTGCTAACAGCATATGATCTTATCTAATACCTAGTTATTCCTGTCATATATGATACAATTCTTACCACACTATTGTTTCATGTCAAAATCATACTATATGATATTAGAAATATCTACCTTGACTCTGGCAGTGACTTAAAATGAAAAAAATGCAATACAAGAGAAAAATCTTGATAGTTCTTCATCTTGATAAGAACCTGAATTTGTGCATGGCTTTGATGTACTACGCTGATAAAATGCATTGACTGCATGCATATTTTGAAAAGAAAGCTTTAATATAATTATTATCTGTCACAAAGGCTTTCAGCTCTGCAAACAAGTGAATCTCTTCTAATGCTAACCATTGTGAAGTAGTGAGCATCCTAAAGTACACCCAGAGTCTTTGAGTAACACCACTATATTCTTTGAATAACATCACTATATTTAAAAAAATCTAAGATACCGGAGACCAAAAGTGGAACATCTAACTCCATGTGAATGGATGTGAATGGATGATGATGGACAAGTGAATAAACTACATTTCATACGCAACCATTTTTTTATCTAAAGTGGGACTTATCAGGAAAAAAATGCATGTAAATCCCTGAAACTAATGCACCCTGGAACCCAAAGCTGAAATCCTGAAACTCTGCTTACCTGTCTGCTAGCCTCTGGATGTCTCCTGGAACAACCAGAATCCAAATCCTCTCCTTTTATTTCTCTCATTGCCCCTGGAGCAAAGGGACTCCTCCAGGCACAGTAGACTAGAAAATCATGTTAGTTTTTACTGCACAATGGAGGAGTTTAGTAATGAGATACTAATTTCTTCTTCCTGCCTCGTTTTCTACACAAAAATATTTTCAAAAGTTTTGCCAAAAGCATTTTTCCAGGATGCGGGTCTTAATTCCTGCCTGGTTAGTGAGAAAACTGAACACTATTCTCAAAAAAATAGGTGTTGAAGCACTTTAAACACTTATCATACTCAATACACAAGAGTAACTGTCCCTTCCTTGTGTGGGTTTTTTTTTTTTTTTTTGTTGGGTTTCTGGTTTTGGAAAGTCTTAGTTTTCTTTTTTGTGGTTTGTTGGTTGGTTGGGGTTTTTTTTTTTGTGTTTGGTTTTTTTGGTTTTGGTTTGGGTTTTGTTTTTTTTTTTTTGTTGTTGTTGCTATTGTTATGAGGGTTTTGTTTGTTTGTTTGTTTTCTTTTTCCCCAAATAGCCATTTCAGGTTATTTAAATAAAGCTGATTGGAGGCTGAAGGAAGAATTTCTAATAAGGTACCATTTGGACCACAGAACATTTACTGCCAAATATATACCTTTCACAAGAGACTTTTTCTAAAGAGAATGGTAAACAAACAAAAACCCAGGTAAAACTACCTACAGCATCTGTTGCTAACCTTTCTCCCCCAAATATAACAAAATTAAAATCCTTTATGTCTTTACTGAAATCTGAAAATAATAATAATAAAAACATCAATTTTAAACCAAGTAGCAATTTAGTCAATCCACAGATTTGAAGTCTTGGAATATGTTATGCAGTTGTACAACTGAAAATGGTAGGTTGTAAAGGAAAATTGAACAGCCTTAATATCAGAGCACCAGCAACTGTCCATAGAATTCCATACTCAAATTATTTTCACCAGTGTAACTATAAGTTGTATGTTAATAAATTATTTCAGTCATGTCACCTTAAACTGTCAGAAATACTTAGGACTATCATTACCGCCAACAGACAATTACCTTCAGTCCTCTTGAGTTCCTTCACAAAGGCCTATTCCCCATGCAGCATAGTTAACACACACAACTTTGAAATCTCTTTACAGAGCCATAGTTTCAATAAAATATTTGCTAAATTTGTACTATGTACATGAGGGCCTAATCTCTGCCCATGAGCATTGCTTCAAAGTTCATGTATCTCAAGGCAGAATTTGACCTTTTAGTAAGGTTAAGCTTCTGGTTCTTCTGTTCACATTTTGAATTATCCTGTTTATTTAGAATTATATCACTCATAATACATGATAGGGTTTATTTCTTTCAAAATTTTAAAGTTTTCTACTACTCAGAGAAAATTCTTATACAGCCATTACAGTATCTGAAGAAAGAATTAATATCTCAATCATGGGAAAATTGTACTGGACAAACCTGATCACTTTCTACAACAAAGAAACCTGCTTGGTTGATGTCAAGTGAGCAGTAGGCATTGTCTACCTGGATTTCTCCAGGTTTTTGGTAGGGTTTCCCTCAGCCTCCTCCTTCAGAAACTGACTCATTACAGTCTAGGCAAGTGGTCTATGTGGTGGGTGGGGAACTGGCTGACCAGCTGCACCGCAAGGGATGTGGTAAATAGCTCCCATTCAAACTGGTGACCTGTCACTAGTGGGGTCCCCCAGGGATTGATATTGGGCCCAACGCTGTTTAATATCTTCATAAATGATCTGGATGATAAGATTAAATGCACCCTAACAAAATTTGCCAATGGTACCAAACTGAGTGGGGAAGTGTACACTTTGGAAGGGAGAGCCACCCTGCAGGAAAATCTGGATAGGATGGAAGATTGGGTTAACCTTATGAAGTTCAACAAGGATAAGTGTAAGGTCTTGCATCTGAGAAAACATAATCCGAGTGCAGTGCAGGCTGGGAAGTGCCTGGCTGGAGACTGACTCTGTGGAAAGGGACTCTGGGAGGGTTCTGGTGGGCAACAAGCTCAGGATGAGTGAACAGTATGCAACTGAGGCAAAGAAAACCAACAGGATTCTGGGTTGCATGAACAAGGGTGTCACCAGCAGAGATGAAGTCAGTATCCCACTCCAATCAGTGCCTGTCAGGCCACACCTGGAATACTGTGTTCAGTTTTCGTATCTGCTATGCAAAGAAAATGTGAACAGGCTGGAGATGGTCTGGAGTGGAACCACAAAAATGATCCAAAGACTGGGAAGCCTGCCATATGAGGAAAGGCTGAGAGAGCTGGGTTTGTTTAGCCCTGAGAAAAGAAGACTCAGGGCAGAACTTACCACCATGTTCCAGTATTTGGCTAGAAAGAAGATGGAGACTCCTTTTTTACAAGGACTCATGGAAAAAACAAGGGGTAATGGGTACAAGTTATTCCTGAGGAGATTCCAGTTGGATATGAGACAAAAATTTTTCACAATGAGATCATCCATTGGAATAATCTCCCCAGGGAAGCTGTGGACTCCCCAACATTGGACACTTAAGATTTGGCAGGATGCTGGGACATCTAGTCTAAGTCATGCTTTTGCCAAGAAAGGTTGGACCAGATGATCTTTGAGGTCCCTTCCAAACTGATATTTTATGTTCTATGATTCTATGAAATGGTTTCAGCTATTACGTATCTCTTTTACTAATACAAGCATCTTTTTAACTCACACAGGAATCACCAGCTCCAATTGCATATTTTAATCTTTGAAAAAGTGTGTGAAAGTCTCAATAACTGGTATACTTTATTACTTTTAATATTAAAAGTACTCTAATCACTACAGGGTAACTATTTCCCACACCTATTTACATGTCACAACTGCCTAGAGGTATAGTGTTAGAGAAACTCATATTTCTTTAGTTCATTGGTTTTGTAGGATTTGGGAGAGGGGAGGGCTTGGCACACACATTCAGCAGTTATACATTAGTGAGATGTACATTCTTACAGTCCAGTCCTGGTTTTTTTTGCAGCAGAAACAATGTGTTCTGCCCTTACACAAAGCTTGTTGCAAACCTGCAAAAGAGTTCTGGGACAGAAATGCTTCAAGGAAGGTACACATCTCATTTATGGAATACTCACCCTGTTTCTGCACCTGAAAGAGTAATTTTCAAAACACCTCATCTGTGTTAACTTTCAAAGGCATTTGTTTGTCCAAAATCAGATTCCTTAGGCACTGTAGAAAATCACTAGAAAATCATAGTATAAAGAAGAAGAACAGCAGCATACTTCTGCAAGTTATATTGCCTTCATATACTGATTAGCAAATCCTTTTCAGAGTGCTGCCCTCTTTCTTAGCGTCGTTTAGGAGTTGCACTGTCTATATTTTAGGTACAGCTTTTTCCTGCATGTTATAAGCACTACAAACAACTAATACATAACCTGTTTTAAGAACCTAAGGTTGTAATACAGCTGCACTATTGCTACCATGGAGCATTCCCAGCTTGCTTGGTATTCAAGACAATCTGAAAAGCTGGTGTCTTTTAACCAAAGACAAGGAATAGAAAAAAAACCCCTCTGTAGTAGTTTTCTGGAACCAAACCAGGACTAAGGGAGTATGGTGAAGTACATGCCAGTTGGGTGCTACTAGCTGAAACCTCTACAGTTCTGTCAATATTTAGCACACTACAAGGATGGTAGAAAAACATCAGCTTCCTCCCAAAATTCCTCATTTCAGCCAGAAGTTTATTTCAGCCTTCAGATGTATTTGTTCTGCTCATGCCGGCATTTTGTGCTTTTAGGCCTGCAATTCTAAACCTACCTTTCCAATTTACTACTTTTTTGTGAAATTCTCCCTGTCTATAGGCCTATGCTGTACTTGAGTGCTGTATCCAGCCATAAATGAGCTTAAATGTTATGTCAGACTTGGGTTGGCCCTATGTGAAATGAATTCCAGCCTTCTTTATCCTTGCCTGTTAATTGCGCAAGCTGATTTGCTTTACTTTTTCACAGTATTTAGTAACATTGTGATCTTCTTAATTTAAACACTACTAAAGATGATAGTGACTGTCAACACACATGCCAACTAATTTTGCAATAGGAAAATAATTTTAAAGAAATAGGAAAGCAGCAGACTGAAGATTTATCATTCAGCTCCGTGACATCCCATGGCCATCATCCTAATCAGTTATCAGAGTTGCTGAAATATCAATTTGGCACATGGTTTCACATGGTTGCCTGCATTCCTACTTAGGGCCTATTACTTAATTCTTCTGTCATTAGGAAATTAAATCAATGATTCTAGCCAGAACTGGAGATAGCCTGATGTTTATATTTAAATTGACTATTAATTGTTGCATCAGAGAGCTATTCTGAAGCCTCAAGGATCTGAAATTAGTAATGACAAACGTGCTCATATTTCATACAGAAGAGTGGAAGGGAGGAGGAAAAATAAAAGTGCACCAGTGAGCAACTTTCCATCATACAACATTGATTTTCTGGAGAAAAAAACAAGAAAAAAAGCCTAACCAAAACAAAAGCTTCTACATGCTTAATTAACTGTAAAGAAAAAACTATAAATTTTTCTCATTCCTGTCTTTGCTGGCAGGATCTCCACTTGGAAAACAGTGTCTGATCTCTAAACTGTTAAACATCTATTATCTGTATTTCACTCAGCTGGGTACCACTACGTATGAAAGCACGTTTCTTTGGACATCTAACTGCCTGTCCCAGTCAGGTAATTAGCCAGAAAATAACAGAAAATATTACAAAGAACTGTGATCAGATATCTATGAACACATATTTTTAAGGCTAGATCAAGATCACAGTTCTAAACAATTTCAAATAAAATGAACAAAGAAACTATTAAGAAGTCTTGATGCCATGTCTGGCTATGGTATAAGACAAGAAGTCTATAAAATGCCCCAAACTAGAGATCTCCTAGTGTTTAAGAATTTCTTAATACTGTTTGTTTGGTTGAGAAAGTGACAGAATAAGAAAATTTAGGGAATCCCTTTCTCTCAAAGGAATTCTCTCACTACTAAAAATGTGGAAGCAAGCTTTCAGTATAGAAAAACAAGCAAGAAAGGTTATATAAATCATAAGAAAAAACCCTTTAGACTTGCCAAGATGAAATTCACCTATACAGAGTCCTACTTCCCTGTACTATACATTGGGTTGCTTTGTATTTTTTTCCACAACAGAACTTACCTGCATCACAGCAAAAGTTTGCAATATCTGTATCTTCATTATTTTGCTCAAATATACTAAATTCACAGCTGCTGCTTCAAAAGCCCACAGCCTGAGATATATCACTCTTAATGCACTTGAGCTGTACAGATAACCTGTGCAGGTGTTATGGCCATTTGCATAGGATTTATAGATTTTTGTAGTTCAGTAAAATCTAATGAAATCCCAAATGAATGACAAAATTCCTATTGTTTCTAGGGATGTGAGGGTGGGCATGAAAGCCATGTGAACTAAAGGCTGGAGCTATGACAGCTTTTTTTCAAGGTAGTGCTATGAAACTTTCCTTCACTTTGGGAATCTGTGTCCAAATGGTTACTGAGTATATCCAAACCAAAATATTATTTAGAGGAAATAGTGACAGCATAAAACAGGCATCCTGTCTTCTAAACAAGAGACTGTAACCAGTGATTCTTCAGCCCGAAGGTAGAAGACTTTTCTGAAATACATTACATGTAAATTCTGCTTCTGCTCCAGCAAACACTATGCCATGAAAGAGTTTCAAGTAAGAAAAGCACAAGTAATTCCAGCCTCCCATGTAACCCCAGTTATTCACGGAACATCAGTAGCCAGGGGATTAGGGCAAGTTCATCAGCGGTGCAGCCCGTTAGTGGTTTGGATATAAACATATTCACAGGGGAAATGGGGATGAACCTTTGGTTTCTATGTCTTATTTGAAGGCTGCACTCCTGAAGCTTTCGTATGAATGAGACATACTATAATGAAAAGACGCTGTGTTTTCAAGCCAAATGGAGCAATTTCTGTCAGAAAAACTCTGCATTTATCCCATTTCTTATTTTTTCTGTGCTTTAAGTTTTCATTTAATTCAGCTATAACAGAATGCAATTCAAAGTAACAGATGTATCTTACAGAAAGAAGATATACTTTGTAAACCAAGTGCGTAGTAGACAGGACATGAAGTTATTTCAGATATCTCATGGGTTGGGAGCTTTACTGTGAAGACTTTGCCCCTTTTTGTATGGGAATTTTTGCCTGTTTTTAAAAATACTACTGTAATAGCAAAAAATTGAAGTAGTATTCAACTAGAGGAATTTCTACAAAGGCATGTAGTAGACAAGGAGGAAATGGCTTTAAATTGAAAAAAGGTAGATTTAGATTATATATTAGCAAACAAATCTTCACTATGAGGGTGGTGAGACACAGAACAGGCTGCCCAGAGAAGCTGTGGTTGCCCGATCCCTGGAAGCGTTCAAGGCCAGGTTTCATGGGGCTTTGAACAACCTGGTCTAGTGGAAGGTGTCTCTGCCCATGGCAGAAGGCTTGGATCTATATGATATTTATGGTCCTTTCCAACACTAACCATTCTATGCATAGAGAGATTTCAGTTTGAAAACATCTTTTATTAATATGAACATCATATTAATATGAACACCATATTAGTATGGACATCAACACTGAGAGAAAAACTTGCTCAGAAAGAAACAAAAAATTGCTACCATTGGTAAAGAGAAGAAGGAGGTGGCAGTCTCTGTGTGATGTCACGTACTCATTTCAGTGATCACTTATTTCAAATATTTAAACCTGAAGATTTGTTTTGCTTTAAAATTTGTTTTTAAACATGGTATTGCAATTCAAATATCCTACTCATTACCCCAAATGTAGCGGGTACATACAGTCAAATAAAAATTCCACAGTGAGAAAATTTCCAGTATCTGACCCAGTACTCACTGAAATTGGAAGACAGGAAATCTTATTCGTTTCAATTGGCATTGAAGAAAGCTTTAAGAAAAGGAAAAATCTTTGAGCATGGTCTCATCTGGACAGTATTTGTGAGCTTTCCAAGACTGTCTCTTTTATCCAATGTGATTTACTTCATGAAATTTTATAAACAATGACGATAGAGAAAATTAAATCAAAAACAGGAAGAAAAGCTTATCAGAGGTAACACAAGATGACAATTTCATCTTACTGTAGAGGAGCTAGCTCAAAATTAAGGACAAAATGCTACCAAAAAAGAGAAGCCTTGGTAAATTTCTTTGTGCATAACGTTCTGGTCTACCAATGTGACATGCTCTAGAAATCACACAATTAGCATCTGAACAGAACAGGTTTATCAGACAATTTTTTTTGATGTTGTTTTCAGTGAAATTTACAAAAAGTATGCTCTTAGCTCACAAATACTGTCCAGATGAGACCATGCTCAAAGATTTTTCCTTTTCTTAAAGCTGTATCCTGATTTTATGCAATTGTGATGGCATTTGTCATAGTATATTTATAATAGCATGAAGAGTTTGATTCATACTTTACACACGTAGATTTCATTAATTATCTTTTAAATAATTCCATCTCTCCACAGATCTTTCACTTCTGCCCAGTCAACTTTTACTCTCCACCAGCCAAACATACCCGCTTTTTGATATAATATTAGAAGTGTAACTCTACTCTGGTAATTCAAACATCATCTATCTTGTCTTATTTTCAATTTCACATCTTCCAAAGACATCTGACTATCCTAAAGTCAATGGAATAGACCTAATCTGCTTAGGCGCTTTTTAAAATCTGTTACATACCTAATGACATCTGTTTACATACCTAATGACATATTTTTAAAATCTGTTACATACCTAATGACATGTAAAATAAACTCCCGATTATTTTGTAGAATGTTATACTGTCTTATATTGTAACCCTTTGATGTGCAGACTCTCCCTGGTTAAAATCACACGAAGTACTGAGCAGGAGAAGATGATTGTTCTTGTCTGCTTTAATATAGATAAGATTAGAGGAAAAAAACCATACTGAGAAACAGAGTCTTGAATGAATCATAGGACTATGTACTTGCAAAATCATTTTATGTATTTAAGGAGCACTTTTTTAAAGTTTAATAAAAGCAACTTAAGTATGTTACTGAGTAATAACACTACTCAATCATAGCACTGTACAAAGAGAGCAGTACGAGATATGACATAGTTATTTGATATCAATCCATTAAAGCTATCATGAAAAAGAATCACTCATATTTCCTTATTGAATTAAATGATCAATGTTTGACTTTAACTTCATCACAGAGAAAGCATTTTGTGGAAGTTCTTTCAAACATTTAAGAAGTAGTTGTGTGCAAATGGTAAAGGGGTATGTCTTTTAATCCATAAAGTTCTGGCAGTCCAACCATGATGAATTTTATCACATTTGAGTGAGTCCTTGCTGAAATTTGTGGGGACATTTTCAAATTGCTGAGTAAGTAGGCAAAGAGCTACAAATCTGTTTAATTTGGGAAGATTCCTTTTAGTCTAATGGAACTGTTGGAGTACAAGGCCTGATTTCTTTATGATTTTAATATTGAACATGTTGGCAGTAGTTTTTAATGCTTTGAAGAAGTAAAGAATACTGGTCTTAGTCAAGAACAGAACAGGAGAATGCTATTAAAGCCCTTCAGAAAACAGCACACAGACAAATCAAGACACTGTTTAGTTTTTCCTGTTCTGGAGCATGAGGACTTACTGTACAGAGTAGTACAGGGTCTTTTGAGACATATATTAAGGCATAAGCAAAGCTGGCTAATTCCTGACTATGAGTTTTTCTTTAATTTCTATTTAACACTTCATTTCAACAGTTAAAATGAATGGTAATTCATTGAGAAGCAAGAAGTAGTTCATTCAGAATCACCGTAGCCGTGATAGTGAGTTGTTACAACAACTTGTGGATGGTTTGGGTTAGGCCAAATACATTTAAGCGCGCCTTTAGCAAGTTTGCTGACAGCACTAAGCCGTGTGGTTTGATTGATACGCTGGAGGGAAGAGATGCCATCCAGAGGGACCTTGACACACTCATGAGGTGGGCCGATGCCAACCTCATGAAGTTTAACCAAGCCAAGTGCAAGGTCCTACACCTGGGTTGGGGCAATCCCAGGCACAGCTACAGGTTGGGCAGAGAAAAGATTCTAGAGCAGCCCTGCAGGGAAGGACTTGGGGGTGTTGGTTGATGAGAACCCCCTGAACATGAGCCGGCTTCAGTGTGCGCTCACAGCCCAGAAAGCCAACTGTATCCTGGGCTGCATCAAAAGAAGTGTGCGCAGCAGATCGAAGGAGGCGATCCTGCCCCTCTACTCTGCTCTCGTGAGACCTCACTTGGAGCTCTGTGTACAGTTCTGGTGTCCTCAACATGAAAAGGACATGGAGCTGTTGGAGCGAGTCCAGAGGAGGGCCATGAGGATGATCAGGGGGCTGGAGCACCTCCCGTATGAAGACAGGCTGAGTGAGTTGGGGCTGTTCAGCCTGGAGAAGAGAAGGCTGCGTGGAGACCTCATAGCAGCCTTCCAGTACCTGAAGGGGGCCTATAAAGATGCTGGGGACGGACTCCTCCTTAGGGACTTGTAGTGGTAGGATAAAGGGTAATGGCTTCAAACTTAAACAAGGGAAGTTTAGATTAAATATAAGGAAGAAGTTCTTTACAGTGAGGGTGGTGAAGCACTGGAATGGGTTGCCCAGGGAAGTTGTGAATGCTCCATCCTTGGCGGTGTTCAAGGCCAGGTTAGACAGAGCCTTGGGTGACATGGTTTAGTGAAAGGTGTCCCTGCCCCTGGCAGGGGGGTTGGAACTAGATGATCTTAAGGTCCTTTCCAACCCTGACTATTCTATGATTATATATTTTAAAGTTTAAAAGTCATTAATTAGCTATTTTATGTTTTTCTGTAATAAAATGTTAATTAAAAATGGAGAACATAGAAAGACTTGAAGTATATGTTACCCTTGACTTTAAAGTTTGTTTGTGAAGGACATTACTGACCTGTGGACTTGATATTCCTAGGAAAGAAGATAGGTACCTTTGTTACATCAAAATCCTGTTACAGGCAATAGTAAACAACACCATGTATATAAGCTGAGAGTTTATTGTTATTCTTTTTAAAATTTTATCAGTGAATCAAAATAAAATACAATTAGTGACATTAGTTCACTATTACTGACTCCAAAAATTCTTGCTCTCTTAAATGAATGATAATTGCATATACTTTCATCCTATAACTCAGGAAGGAATTCAGTATTGTTTAACTGTAAAATGATATCAGATATGCTGAGATGTAACCAACATATTTTACTGATTTCAAGTCATATTGATAAATAATTTTTCTTCTTGCTGGCAGCGTATCTGTTAAAAAGAAGTCAATGTTCACTGTAGAATTGGTCAACAGATAAAAATACTGAAGGAAAAAAAATTCAGTCCAATTTTCTGGGCATAATGAATTTTTGACCTAGGTATTTGCCTAAGAATGGGGATTGGAAACCTTATTCTGACAGAAAAGGATATGGGAGAATGAAACTAGATGTTTACTTTAAAGATCAGAAAAGGATCAGAGGTACCACTACTGCCCAGCCTCTACCAGCAAAGATCTCAAAAAAAGAAAAGAAAATCATTCAGCTATAAATGGGGGGGAGGGAGAATAAAAAAGAGAGAGAGCGCAAAAAAAGAAAATTATGACCATGCTTGCTTATATGAACAACAAATTTAAGTAACTAAGAATTTGATCACCAGTGTGATTCAGGTTTGGGAATTCAGACTATTTATCTGTATGGATACGTATACTATATACATATGTATGTACATATGCATATACATGTATGTGTACATGTACATCTATATCTACATATACAAGGCTCACTCCCATCACTGTTTAAGGTTTCTTTGATATAGCGTATCAATATATTTTAATGACTGTATTCAAAACTTAATACATAGTTTCTTAGATCACTTTTCTTTGACTCCTTCTTTGTCTTAGTGAAAAAGGAAAATACCTAAATGGTTGTTTTTTTACAAGGACTCATACAAAAACAAACCTATTGAAGACAGTTTTTCATCACCTTTCTCACTGTAACATTTAACATTTTTGTTGCTCAGTGTAAATCAAAATCTGAAAAAAAAAAAGCGTTTGCTGTTTTTTTCCTCTGGAATGTTTGACAAAAAATGCCAAGTTGGACAGTGTCCTTGACGTTAGCTTTCTCATCAGATGGAAAACAAACCACCTCTTATAAAATAGTTCTGACAAACCTATTGAAATGTCAGCTTTTCTTTCTGCAGCTGTATTGTGAGAAAGACAGTTTCCTCTGAATGCATTTTTGTTTTAAAGGGCTCTAATTTCAAGTATGCTTAGAAGTTCCTCTCTCTACAGGTTGTAGGCTCTGGCAATTTCTGAGGAGTATTTGCATATAGTAGTTAATGGGTATGGATTACAGACAATAAATTATAATTTGCTGTTCTGCTTCTGCAAGTCATCTTTGACTCTTGCTTTGAATGTGAAAGTTTAAGGAGAAATATAAAGAACCATCACACGTAATATTTTCTCCATCATTTCTTAATATTTATCAGAAAACCAAATCACAAATAAATTATACATCAATTGTAGTGATAACATAAAACATTCTAATACAAATCACACAGTGCATACGATGTATATGCATGCCTAGTTATTGTATAATTAAAGAGAAAAAGGATGTCTAGTGTAAAAAAATGGTCTTTTGAAAAACATTGAAAATATTGTTTAATGACCTCTTATTAAATAGCAATAATAAAATTTGTGTATACAAAAGCCATTAGAGGGAATAATTTATATCAAAATTACATTCACAAAAAAATTAGTAAACTAGCTAGAGGCATTTCATTGAAGCAATTGTTTTATACTCCAGAAGGTGAATAAAATTGTTGGGTTTACCTACCTATATATATACTTTTGGTGATACATTTATAACATAGCAGATGCTTACACCAAACTTTATAAACCTGCAAATCATTTATGACAGGAATGTTAACATTAACCATGGCCCACTAAATAATGCTAAATTTTACACAGAACTGCTACACTTAACTTTTTATCGTGTACTGATATAATTCAAGCCTTGGTGGAGGATGACTCTGTGTGTATGATAACACAGTTGTAATGATTTTCATAAAATGTTATTAAAATATCTCATTTTATAAGGAAATCCTGAGAAAAACAGGTTATGGAATAACATTGCATGTGCACTGTGACAGCATAAAAGATTACCCCAGTTTTAAAAATGCATTATTATTTTATACGGCAGTCCCACTCTGTCCAACTACTAACTAGAACAGATGTGGTGGAAGAAGGAGTTAGACACATTGCCACATTTCTGACCCTTTCCCATGTATTTCCTGAAATGAAGCTGTAATTATTATGCATGTTGCAGGTTATGCTGATGAGCTGATAGAGGAGGTTGTCAAATTATACAGCACACAATCACTCAATGACACAGTAGAAGAAAGAGTGGAGCAGGATTTCCAAATTTGTCTACAACACATAAGCTTCCAGACAAATCGAGTGTTCTGGAAAGCCATATGTCACACTTAGGCAAATTAGACATGCATATGTTGTGGACAAGGAAACACCCATAAAAAAATGAGATGAACTGTTTATAAGTTATCAAGTGGGATCCAGATCAATCATTCTGTACAAATGAGAGAGAACTAAAAGGATATACATTCCTATTTCCAAAAAGATACAACCAGTTCTGTTCAAGTGGCTACCATTTTATACTCTTTGTCTGGTGAAAAAAAGAAAGCTATATAGCGTGAAAACCCTAGTGTTGAATTCAAGGTAGATAACACCTTAATAAAATACATTAGCTGACAACAGTCAGAGAAATATGAAAAAGGTATTTAATCAGTTAAAAAAAATGTTATTTCAAAAGAGCAACAAGCTGCTTCACAACTAAAGTAAAACTAAAAAAAAAGATGCAAAATCTTTTATAAAATTAATGATGCTGGCACATCAGTCATGATAACTACCAACCAAGGAATAAGTAACTAAATATTTATTCTACCTGGAAACTTATATTATTATATTATGAAAGAAACCAAGTTATTCAACAGAGCCTTTGGGTGGCAGCATAGTCTACCATTTTTCAGAGATCCTGATGCTCATGTTTTGCTTGTTTTGGGGTGTTTTTAACCTTTGTAGTGATCCATTTGATTTGAAATGCTCTTCTCCCTGAATGACATAAGCAATGATGAAGATTTTTAGATATACTTTAAAATATCCTTTTTACAGACTTTTTCAGAGAACAAAGAGAAGAGGAGTAAGGAAAGGAAAGCAGAAGAAAAAAGGAAGGAGAGGGTGTGTTTTTTATTAAGTGACATTTATTTTGATTTTGATACTTGAGTCACTTCTATCTAAAAAAAAATAATAAAAGTGGTAATGTACTGACTGGCACGTATGAACCTTTACACTTTGAGCAATAAAACTCATAATTCTTCTCCCTTGCCTTTTTTCCCACCTATAACTACTTCTTATCATCTGGTAGTTCTGAAGATATAGCTGTATAATAGAAGAATAATTATTCTCCTCAAATTCAGTTGTGATGGTCCTAATCACGAATCTGTATTTTCTTCCTGTTTATATCTTCTCTCAGATGTATTTTACTTTGATTTGGTATACCTTTGACACATGTTTAGTAACAGATCATAGAATTTGTCCCATTGTGTCTAATTGTTACCAAGGTGGGTATGTAAGTAATAAAAAAAGTAAACATACAATTTCGAAGTTAGCCAATATGTTAGGACTAATGATTTTGCTACGAAGACTTACTAATCTTTGTCCATTAATGTTTTGTCTTACTGTTGACTTGCACAGGCTGTGAAACTCTTGCCTTCCACTATTGAAGATCCCAAGATCTTCATGCTGTGAATGATTCAGAGTAAGATACAGAACGACTAGTGAAATACAGAACGACTAGTAAGCCCTACAGTACTTGGATTTTCATTTCTAGTACTGGTCATATTTGGCTTTGTTTAAAGAGTTCCTGCAAAACATAAAATATGGGAGTAGTATGGGTTACAAATTGCATTATGTCCCCATTTTAAACTATATAAACTGATCATAAGACTATTAAAAATACCATCTTACCGAAATATAATGTTATTAATCATTTCCTGAAGGTGAAGTTTAAATAACTCACTACTCCAAATGTCAAATACAAAATGCAGCTAGTGCCAAAGTTAACTGCAAAGCTGTCGTTGACAATAGAATATTACTGCTCACATCCTATGATAAAAATGTAGGGATTCTCTACTCTGAAGATTAAAAAAAATTAGCTGTAATCCAGGTCTTGTCTGACATGACATTTTGGAAGCAAAAGCTCAGAAAATTTTGTACTTTGCAGTAATAGGATAACATGCTACAGTAGCTAACAGTAATTACCCAACTCCCCTATTGATTAGCTACCTTTTTTTCCCTTTTTTTCTTTATTTTTCCTTTCTTCCTTTTTATCCTCTACACTCTCCCTCTGTCTTCCACACAGAACATACTTGCAAAAGCATTAGATATTGAAGGGAAAACAAAATAAAAAAATCCAGGCCTGTACAAACTCCTTGTAAGGGGTAGATATCTCAATGAATTGTACAAGTGATAATACACAACAAAACATATCTATTACTGGATCAAAGATGCACTGAAAGCATTGCTTCTTGATTGACTTACAAATTTGTGGAAGGAAGGACGGAAGGAAGGAAGGAAGGAAGGAAGGAAGGAAGGAAGGAAGGAAGGAAGGAAGGAAGGAAGGAAGGAAGGAAGGAAGGAAGGAAGGAAGGAAGGAAGGAAGGAAGGAAGGAAGGAAGGAAGGAAGGAAGGAAGGAAGGAAGGAAGGAAGGAAGGAAGGAAGGAAGGAAGGAAGGAAGGAATACTGTGTGTTAGAAGATCATAGAATCCTAGAATCATAGAATAGTTAGGGTTGGAAAGGACCTTAAGATCATCTAGTTCCAACCCCCCTGCCAGATACTGGAAGACTGCTATGAGGTCTCCACGCAGCCTTCTCTTCTCCAGGCTGAACAGCCCCAACTCTCTCAGCCTGTCTTCATACGGGAGGTGCTCCAGCCCCCTGATCATCCTCATGGCCCTCCTCTGGACTTGCTCCAACAGCTCCATGTCCTTTTCATGTTGAGGACACCAGAACTGTACACAGTACTCCAAGTGGGGTCTCACAAGAGCAGAGTAGAGGGGCAGGATCGCCTCCTTCGATCTGCTGCGCACACTTCTTTTGATGCAGCCCAGGATACAGTTGGCTTTCTGGGCTGTGAGCGCACACTGAAGCCGGCTCATGTTCAGGGGGTTCTCATCAACCAACACCCCCAAGTCCTTCCCTGCAGGGCTGCTCTGAATCTCTTCTCCGCCCAACCTGTAGCTGTGCCTGGAGTTGCCCCAACCCAGGTGTAGGACCTTGCACTTGGCTTGGTTGAACTTCATGAGGTTGGCATCAGCCCACCTCATGAGCGTGTCAAGGTCCCTCTGGATGGCATCTCTTCCCTCCAGCGTATCAATCAAACCACACGGCTTAGTGCTGTCAGCAAACTTGCTAAAGGCGCACTCAATCCCATTGTCCATGCTGCCGACGAAGATGTTGAACAGGACCGGTCCCAACACCGATCCCTGACGGGCACCGCTCGTTACTGGTCTCCAACTGGACATCAAGCCGTTGACCACAACTCTTTGCGTGCAGCCATCGAGCCAGTTCTTTATCCACTGAGTGGTCCATCCGTCAAATCGATGTCTCTCCAATTTAGAGACAAGGATGTCATGTGAGACAGTGTCGAACGCTTTGCACAAGTCCAGGTAGATGAGGTCAACTGCTTTGCCTGAGTGGCAGCAGCCTGGAAGAGAATTATTATCTTGCTTGGACACTTGTTTACAACTCAAATTTGAGAAAATGCAAGGAATAGTAGCACAGGAAAAGTCAGAGATAGTTGAGAGTAAGCCAGCATGGCTTCACTAAGGGGAAATCCTGCCTGACCAATTTGGTGGCCTTCTATGATGGAGCCACGGAACTGATGGACAGCGGCAGAGCAGTTGACGTCATCTACCTGGACTTGTTCAAAGCGTTCGACACTGTCTCGCATGACATCCTTGTCTCTAAATTGGAGAGACATCAATTTGATAGACGGACCACTCGGTGGATAAAGAACTGGCTCGATGGCCGCACACAAAGAGTTGTGGTAAATGGCTCGATGTCCAGTTGGAAACCTGTAACGAGTGGTGTCCCTCAGGGATTGGTGTTGGGACCGGTCCTGTTCAACATCTTTGTCGGCGACATGGACAGTGGGATTGAGTGCGCCCTCAGCAAGTTTGCCAATGACACCAAGCTGTGTGGTTCGGTTGATACGCTGGAGGGAAGGGATGCCATCCAGAGGGACCTTGGCACGCTTGTGAGGTGGGCCGATGCCAACCTTATGAAGTTTAACCAAGCCAAGTGTAAGGTCCTACACCTGGGTCGGGGCAATCCCAGGCACTGCTACAGGTTGGGCAGAGAAGAGATTCAGAGCAGCCCTGCAGAGAAGGACTTGGGGGTGTTGACTGATGAAAAGCTTAACATGAGCCGGCAGTGTGTGCTTGCAGCCCAGAAAGCCAACTGTATCCTGGGCTGCATCAAAAGAAGCGTGACCAGCAGGTCGAAGGCGGTGATCCTGCCCCTCTACTCTGCTCTTGTGAGACCTCACTTGGAGTACTGTGTACAGTTCTGGTGTCCTCAACATAAAAAGGACATGGAGCAGTTGGAGCGAGTCCAGAGGAGGGCCACGAGGATGATCAGGGGGCTGGAGCACCTCCCGTATGAAGACAGGCTGAGAGAGTTGGGGCTGTTCAGCCTGGAGAAGAGAAGGCTGTGTGGAGACCTCATAGCAGCCTTCCAGTATCTGAAGGGGGTCTATAAGGATGCTGGGGAGGGACTCTTCCTTAGGGACTGTAGTGGTAGGATAAGGGGTAATGGGTTCAAACTTAAACAGGGGAAGTTTAGATTAGATATAAGGAAGAAGTTCTTTACAGTGAGGGTAGTGAAGCACTGGAATGGGTTGCCCAGGGAGGTTGTGGATGCTCCATCCCTGGCAGTGTTCAAGGCCAGGTTGCACAGAGCCTCGGGTGACATGGTTTAGGGCAAGGTGTCCCTGCCCCTGGCAGGGGGGTTGGAACTAGATGATCTTAAGGTCCTTTCCAACCCTTACTATTCTATGATCCTATGATTCTATGAATTAAACTTTGGGCTATGATAGTGAACATTAAGTGAAGACAAAAAATTGAATATATGGGTCAAAGAAAAAAAGAGAAATGTATAATTTATGAGAGGATCGGGAAAAAAAACATCTTTTTTGGTTATAAATAATATGTTGAGTCTTTGGTTTCAGAAAGAAGTTGTATCATTGAAGTTTTAAGAAAGAAAATAAAATTTGAGGTTATCTTTATCCTCCAACGGGAATAAGGAAGCCTTTGAACAGAATAAAGCTGAAAAACCCAACTGTTTCACAATTTGCTGTACTACACCTTTTACCCTAAGGTAGAACCTAATATATAGGATGAAACCACATGACTACTCTTACTTGCTGTTGTAGACTGGAAGGACTGGGTTTGTTTGCTTTGGTTGTTGGTTGGGGGTTTTTGCTGCACTTGCTTCATCAGTAGTGCTCGGACTGTTGTCCTGAGAAAAACAGAAAACGTTGTTCACGTTTCGTATCCCTATGGTGGAAAATGCAAAAATTTTTACAGACTTTGCTAATGTTTATACAGATCAGGTTTGTACAAAAAAAGAGGCTGAGATGTGACAGATTTTGTAGACATGTGCTGCCTCCTCTGGTGAGATACAGTTGCCTGATCTGTACATGCCTTTATAAAGTTTACAGAAATTTATGTCCAAGTAATGAAGTAAAACATGATGGGACACACGAAACAGTGCTCATAATTTGATTCTTTTCACATTCTCAAAGCACTAAACCTGCCATAATGCCCACACATGAAAGTAAATGTGGCACAGTAAGGAGGGAAAGTGGGAGCTACTGTTTTGCTGAGACTTCAGTTTTGTCTGTTGCCTGTCTGGGTTTCACAGAAACAAAATGTTTTACTTACATTTCTGTCTGGTTCTGCTGTACAACCGCTGCATCCTGAAGATGGTCAGACAGATTCTGACCAAGCATAAGCACACTAAACGCTAAGGCTCCATGCAAACCTCCTGGCTAGTCACACATGAATTGTTTTCTCTAAAGGCATTTTTCTAAATAATCAAAATAATATTCAGGACTTTACCTTTGGCTTTCAAAACTTTCAGGATTATAAAATTGCCAGTATCATTCCTGAGGATACCTTTAGGTCCACTTAACTGTGTCTTTGAACTAATAGCTTCAGGTATTCTGAAAGAAAGACACATTTTTATAACCAAACCATGTGTTAGTCAAACATTTATTCAGGCCATTTTCAGCTTGGAATTTTAAGATTGAGACCTAACAGCTACAATAATGACCATCAACATGTCATCAAGTTACACCTTTGCAAGCATCTGCCTAGGAACCTGGAGGAACTCTCTTGATTGTAATTTAATTATGATAAAAGTATGTTTCTTCTTATTTACTCTAAACACTACCTCATGCCAAAAGGAAGACATATACATGAGTGTAGCTGCCTCTTTTTCATGTTCTTAATGAATGTGCTGGCTTTTAAATATAGTGCAACACAGATTGCAAAAAAAATGTATGTTTGTTTGTTTGTTTTAAGAAAAGAAGCAATTTCTAAGATCATGACCTTTTATCTTAGCAGTTTTCACCTTCAGACAGAGCTTGCTCTAAGGGAGATCCTAGGCAGGTTCTCAATGCTTTGGCTAGCTTAGGGCGTTCTCACAGTGGGTATCCAAACTAATTCTTACAATTATGCAAGGCAAGCTTTCTTTTATGAATTTTACTGTGAACTACTGAGGGAATACTACTTCATGGTTTGGTTTCCCCAGGCATATGCAGGCAGAAACTGTATTAAAGTTCTGCTAGCAATCAGGGCTTCTGGACACTTTCAGTCCTAAACAGGCACAGATAGGTCCATGAAACACAATGCAAGTCAGGCAGATAGGCAGCTTTGAGTCAAGGTTTAAATGACCATTGAGTTTGAGGGTTTTTTAATCCACCGACTTACCTAATGGCTGGTATAATATTTCAATAGATGAAAATAAAGAAAATTTTAAACAGACACTGTAATTAGCTTCTGAAAAAGAATTTCAGAACTTCAAATGATAGGTGATTCATCACTTGTAGCCTTTTAGGTAAGATGTGTTATAATTTCTAGAAGAAGCACTAGTTAAATTGTTGTGAACTGAAAATACCTCAATTTCAGATGCTACTGATTCTGCGGTATAATATGCATTAAGTTCTACAGAGAAGATCATATCAGTTCACTTTAGACATAAACTCTGAGAATATATGAGGTTTTGAGAACATGCACATGTCATGCATGTCTTGTGGGGGAATGAAAATTTTCAACTTTTCAGCCAATTGTGATTTCAATTGCATGAGTATCTCTAGTACTACAGATCAAAATAGATCAAAAAGTAATGAATCATCTGTTTAGGTATGTTTCAGTCCAGATACATTCAGTCTGACACTTGACAAAAGGTAGATACAACCCTTGAAATGAAAGCACACATTGCCTGCAAAAACTCAGTAATTTTACATAATGGAAACGAATCTGATCGTGTACAGCTCAATGTGCATATATAAACTGTGCAAAGGTATCATAAATTGCTCATTAGCAAGCTATAAGAAAGATACGTCCTTAAATTACTAGCTCTGAAAAGAACACAGTTATAGCATGTGTTCCAGATGAGCTAGAATCTTAGCAGAATGAACTTTGGTGGGCCCCATGCTACCTTTGTGTCCATGCTACCTTTGTGATGCCTACTTAGTTGTCCTGCAAAGACAATAAGATTCATCTTAATTCAGGTATTTACAGTGTAAAATGTATCAATCTTTTGACTATAAAGGCAACTTTTCCAGTAGGCAGTCACATTAACTGCTCACTGAGGTGTTTCTCCCAGCTATTTAAGACGACAGCTAAAGCAAGTATCAGGAGTAAGACCCATCTACTTTCATTTAATGACCATTCAAGAAAAATTGTCCATCAATCAACTCTCCTACCACATTCTTGTGATGACAATATTACTAGTATAAACACCAGTTAACTTCTGGAGCTGTAATACCCATCTTCCATTCAAAAATTTAGAATGTATTCCTGTGGAGAAAAATAAAATTACATACCCTAGAGCCTTCTGTTTTACCTTCAAATATTTATTCTAATGTTAAAAAACGTGATTTTCAAGGGACACGGTATTACTGTTGTTTGACTGTTTTTTTTCCATAAGTAAAATGCTCAGAAGTAGTTATGCATGAAGAAATAATCTAAGCATGCAGGTGTGGTATTGATTTGAAATTTATTTTCCTTCTGTTCATGGCAAGGAAAGTAATACATGACATTGGAATTGAACAAGCAAATGAAGAATCATTGTTGTACACTTACATACATTTGGATCCTCAGATTTAAAGCCATGTAGATGTATCTCCAGATCCATTTGTCCTAAACAGAATATGTAGTCAGTATTGGACTTTGCCAGCAGAAGTCTTTATAAACAATTCAGTGGGACCTTGAAAGAACTAAAGGAATCAGACCTTGAAGGTGCTCTGGGGTACAAATAAATGTTTGATGAAAGATTTGCTCTTCAAGAGCAATAACAACCCACACTGGGAACAACAATAACAATCATGATCATAAAAATTGTGTGGAATTAGCAAATGTGATGTTACTGCTATTAAGACCAAAAATAATAACAGCCGTAATATAATCTCATTTTAAAGCAGTTATTATCATATTCATCACTAACTGTTTCCTACTTCCTCACTTGCTTCTCCTCAGGTAGTATAACAGACCTCCACATATACAGTTCAGCTCAATTTAAAAACTTTGATTTAATCTTCTAGCTTATAAATAATTCTGCATCTGCAAAAAGATAGTTGTATCTTCAATTCATTGTGGATGTAAATAATAAAAAAAAGTCAAAAGCTTGATGCTGGCAATCTTAAAGAAGAGGTTTCCTTTCCAAATTCCAGAGGGGTTTAGGCTGGGTGATATGATTTTCAGGCATAATAAGATTTTTAGACACATTTATTAGAAAGAGCAAAGTTGTGTTTACAAAACTAAAGGCCACTTGACAATTCAGACAAAACCCCATTTCTATTTCTTCTCATGTCAGCAATCCAGAACAGTTATTTATTGCATCCCAGGTGATTTCTTTTCTGTATCTCTGTAAAAATTTATGAGTTGATGTCCTTTACAAGCATGTGCTTCTAGTGTCATTTGAGCTATTCCAGGTGATTGCGCTAAATCATTCAACTGTTTCCATGAAAGAGATGCATATGAGTTTTCTTTAATCACGTTGAATAAGCGAATTTCAATGATATCTATAACATCACTTGGATCTTTTTGAGGTTTCATCCTATTTCTACATCCTCTTTGTATCAGAAACTCATCTGACTCTTCCATCTTATGCTAACCTGCCCCTTTGCAGCAGCTATCAAGTGTACATGCAGAGGAAATGGCATCACCCAGGGCTGCTTTCTGCTCTGAGAGTCAGGATTTAGAGAGCTGGCATCTAAGCTACTGCCTGTACTTCTGATACATCCTTCAATAACAATGTTGCCATGCCATTGAAGGCTTTCTAGGCTTCAGGTCTCACCGCTTCATGCTTCAGCTCAGTGCAGGGAGGATGCTAGGTCAGCCTTTATTAGCATTTTCAACTGCCATCTTCTTCATTAGTAGAACTTCAGTTGAACCAAATCGACTGTTGCACTCACACGCTGGTACTTCTGTTTAATCATGTTAACCTAAATAGGGTCAATACAATGAGATGGGTTCACACAGAGACATACACAGGGAAATATATATATATATATGCAAGGGTATAATACAGAGGTACAGGTTAATACAGGTTTAATATAGTGAGATAAGTATGAACTAAACTGCACCAACAGAAAACATGAAATATTATTTCTCCTCAGGAATACATAGACTAGACAAACAAGAGGAAAAAAAGGATGAAAAATAGTTGAAAACAACATTTGGATTCTGGAATTTCTCTCCTATGAATTGGAAATATATTTCCAAGATCTTGCCCTTACTCTACTGCACCATCCAATCCAAGAAATAACAGTGCCTTACTGAAACACTAGTTAAAAACAACTAGCATGGTTTTAAAACCCCAGGTATTTCTAGAAAAGGATGCATGAAGGCACAATCCAAGTATAAAATGTTTTTTGGCTGCAGTTGTTTGTGACAAAACACGTATCAGTGAGTTGACTTTTACTCCAGAATGACTTGGAAGCTGGTACTGGTGTTCAGAGGGGTGCCTTTGAAGATGTGTGTCTCCTCAGCTTATACAGAGGATGCTTCCAAACATTCACCTCCACTCTTGCATATGAGTATGTCTGAAGACGTAGTTAAGACCGATGGTTGTGATTAACAGACTCACAACAAGGTTGAGATTTCAAAAGGAGACAGGTGATTAAATCCTTTAATAAATCTTATTCATAGTAATTACAAAGCACTGAATGGGGGGGGGGAGGGGAGGCAGGGTGAAGGTGGAAGATAATCTCATTTGCAAAACGAATTAAAACAGTTACATAATTCATAATTCTTTGTAGAAGACTGTTCTGTCATTTTTCCAGGAGATAAGGAATACATAAACTTTTTTTAAAGGTGCAGAATACTTCTAACTTCTTGATATTAAGCTTACCTTGTTAAAAAAAGTCAATGTTGGATATTCAGAATTTTATTTACCTTTTGGTGCTCATTCATAACATCATCACTGAAATGCTGTTATTGCTGTTCTAAAGCAACTGTATAACACTGAGACATTCAGACTACTGTGCATTTTTTTGTCTCAGACATGTTTGATAACACAGGCAACTCAATCTTAAACTTTTAATCACTTTTCTCCTTAAAAAAAAAAAAAAAGTGTGTCAATTAAGAAGTCAACACAAAAGGAATATTACGTGAATGGATCAAAAGCCTTGTAGATGATGTATATGTGATATATTTGTCTGCCAGGTTTTAAGTTTCTTTAGCCTGGGCACGTGCAGATCTCTTTCCATTAACCCCTGGGTTATTTATAATATTTTGTTAGCAGTTCTTACTAAGACAACAAAAAGTCCACCTGAAAAGAGCATTAATAAAAGCCATCATTGTGGCTGCTCTACTAGAAAAGGTCAATGAATTTTGCAGTGGTAAGACAAATACTCATAAAAGTAAAAATAGCTGACATCCCTGATCTTGCTAAGAGTCAAAGCTCCAAAGGTGTACAGGAGTTAAACAGCTAAATAGTCATTTGATGCATAATTAGTCAAGGATGTGTTACCTTTTATTCTACAAAAAAAATCTTATATCACAATAATCATTACCTAGGATGAAAGAGAGAGCAAAACTCAGAGCAAAAATATTACTAATGATACTTTATGCATCACTGAAAGCTGCTGATTATTACAGTAATGGAGGTGATATAGAAATAGAATGGAATAGATTGTCTGTGATGGATATATCACTAAATAACAGTACCAAACCTACTGATAACTAGTTTTGAAAAAAAAATGGCATACAGCTAGATGTGTGTAAAATCAGCAAAACTCACTTTCATTAATGGCAATTTAATTCAATGATATAGATGGTATTATTGCTCGATCAACTAATGCTTCATATGTAAACACTCAGTATGTCTATACGCTTGAGTAAGGACAAGCTATTCTGATCTACCAATAAAAAGATTTTACTGCCTAGATGCAGTTTACATTGTTTAGATATGAGATGTGTTTATCTCTTGCTTCATCCTAAAAATCACTTTCTAATAGTGTATTAGGAAGAAAAACATTTTTATCTATTAAGTAGTGAAAACTGCAGTATTTTCCATGTAGAATTTTGAACACTATCACTAAATATATAGGTGACCTTATTAAAAGCTTGTGAAATCATGACATTTCTAATCATAATGTGATTTAATAAATAAAAATTGAAGAAAAAAATAGTTTAAATGTTTATATCAGTATTTTCTCAACATTTTTGTTTTTCATTTTGAACAGTTGCTTCATTTACAGTTCTTCTTAAATTAAATTTCTAATAGAGTTCTTCTTAAATTAAATTTCTAATAGAATTAAAAACAAGAAAAGGAAAAATTTTTTAAAGGTGTCTTGTTTTGAGACAAAAAAGATTAAATTATATATAGAAAAATACTTCCAGGTTTTCATTTGGAAAATGAAAGTGTATTTCACTTCTGCCTGTAATTGTCTGAATTTCAAGACCTTTAATAAATTTTATGGAAATCAATTACAGCTATACCTCCACTAAAGATATGTATGTTATATACCTTTATATATATATACACTTAAAAAAAAATTACATGCTTTAAGTTATAATGTCAAATCACGATTTTTAGCTGAGAATCCTTTCATCATGAAATGAGGCATTTCAAACATTGTTCAAGCTTCGCCTGCTCAAATCTCATAAAGTAGTAGAGGGAGAGGAGGAGTGATTAAAAAGGGACCTTTAGGAGAGGAGCATTACCAGGTGGCAAAAAAAGAGATTATTTTCTTTGCTCTTGATTTAATGTACTACTGGTAGGTTTTTGAATGGTGCCAGAAATAACTGCGTTTAGAAAGCTCTCATCCTAGGTAACCTCAACATAAGAGGGGATGTATTGAACCTCAATTTACTAAATATTTTTGTGATTCACCTACATTTATGAAACAGAAAACTTTATTGCTTTTCTACACAGACTGGATTGTTTAATGAACTATAAGCTTATTAGAAACATTATTATCAAATTATAGCATGTAATAAAATTCATCTTTACATTTGAATTAATTAAAACACAGGACTAGCCATTGCATTCTTCCATTCAAAAATATTATTAAGTATTTGCAGAAAGTTTTCAATTCCTTTTTATATTCAAATCCATGAAATCCACTTAATTTTTATCTTCCTACTCTTATAAAGTGAAACATGTTGTTTTCTACTTGGCTTATTCGTTTGAGCATTAATATCACAGTTTAACTGTAGAAAAGATAATGTTTATATTTCAGTTTGTCAAAATGGTTTTGCCTAATACAGACCTTTTTTTTTTTTTCTTTTCAGAGAAAAAGTCATCATCTTAAGGGTAAGTGCATTGGGTGAGTGCATTGGAATTATTTAAAGTATTATATTTTAAAACCACAAGCTACAATATATCACTTTATACATTGTAAAAATTCTGACTTGTGCATCACAGATAAAAATTCTGAAAGTGAATTAATTTAGTCTTAGAGTCTAAAATATCCAGTGATACCAATAGCAAGTTAATTCACAAATACCTTATAATACACTGGTTTCATCATTAAAGTATTTGGTTTTGACACACTAACAATCATAGCAGCAAAAATAATACTTATGAGTAAAGTCTCAATGGATTATTACTTCAAATAATAATTCTAACATATTCAGTTACAAGATCTTGAATATTAAGCTATCCCTTTTAGCAGATATAAGCAAATCAGCTATGGAGCAGGACCTGAAAGGTGTTAATTTGAATTTGCTTTGGACTTGAGGGGTGGAGTAATCTGTCTTTTTCAGCCATCCTATTTGTTATACTCAGAATTATAGATACAAGTACATGGATCTGTTCTTTTTTAACCTCTCATTGATCAGAAGTTGCTGCACAGACAATCACAGAACATTTGTTAAAAAATCCTGAATTTTTGAGCTCTTCCAATAGTGTAGTGTTTACACAAAAAATCCAATACTCCCATCAATGTGCTCAGTCTTTGGCTAGAAGGTGAAGGTAGTTAGACTCTCTTACAATGAGAGAGACTGACTCTACTAAGAGAGTTAGTTGTTTAATTACAACATTGAAGACGTTACAACGGTGTCTTCAGCTGGATTGGGTGAGATTTCCTGTACTACTGTTCTGCTCACTTCTCAAGTTCTCATAACCGAGCGGTTTGTGCTTCTACAGGCCCATTCCAGGTCAGGTATACTCTGTCCCATTCCTTTTGTCTTAAATCACATACAAAGCAGCTAACTATGGCAACTGTATACAAAACACTGTCCTACCATGTCTGCAGCTGGAAGAACAGTTTCTGAGCATTTACAAGTATCTTATATATGTAGAATTTAATTAGTTCTACAGCAATAACTCCTCGGGAGTCCCCACAAGGTCCAGATTCTTCCCCAGGATTTTAATCAACACATTGGTATGCATAATTTAGTGTAGGTACTGCTGGTGCTGCCTTCAAGGCAGTCCAAAATTTCCACCTGGAGAGCTTCTGCACCAGTTAATTCAACAATTTGTCGCAAAGGCAGCTATAACTTCATCCATCTCTCAGGGCAGTCCATCACACAGCAGTCTACTATGTCACCCATGTAGATGACTAGCTAAGGAGTTCATGGACCACCTGGGGAATTAAGGTCTTAAGTGCAGCCACAGCTCTGATACTTAGCCACACTAACTTAACACATGACTAGCTGAAATTTCACTCTTATATCTCACAAATTCCATGGTCTTGACACAAATGCTATTACAATTTCAAGTGGAAAAAAATTTCAACTGGAAAAATAATTAATTTTACCTCCCTTTCCTTAAAATAATTAACTTGTTGAACTTAAATAGTTTTTACAATCTAAACAAGGAACTCCAGATAAAACTGCTTAAAAATTGCATTAGTATTCCCGAATTTATTTGCTCTTTCTCTAAAAATTCTAAATTGTTTCTAGTTCATAAGACTCTAAGTGCATTTAATGTCCACAGTCTAGTGTTTCAATCCATTAACCAGCTTTAATTTGAAAGCCACCTTGGTTGATTACCTTTCTCCCTGAGGCTACCTCAGATATCATCTTCAGTATCGTCCTTTTCCAGTTGCAGGGGTGTGGACATCCTCAGTATAAGCTAATGATCATCGCAAACTACATTTCTTTTAGCTTCTCTTTTTTCTGAGCTGTGGTAATCTGCTCAATCTAGTGCATGCTTCTCCACTCACTTCACAGTTCATACATCCTCATTAACTCAATCTCCTTCCTGCTTTTAACTGTCACCTGCATTTATTCCTTTGGCGAACCCTTACCATATACTGTTTGCTTTCACTGGCAATTGTCGATAGACCTTAAGGCATTTTTCATTCCCTAATTCTCAGAATCTGTCATTGTCTTACCTTTGTTAACCTTAATTCTGTAAAATGTATTATTCCTTTTTCTCCAGTGTATCATTTCTTTTTAGACAAGACTGCTTTGGTTTTGGTTTATCTTGATGTTTCTTTCACACTTCCAGATATATAAAGTGTTTCTTCATTCTGTTAAATTGTACTGGATTTGCATGGCAGGATTCTGGTAGCAGAGGGCTACATTGGTGCCTTTTGTGAGAAGCTGCTAGAAGCTTCCGCTGTGTCTGACAGAGCCAATGCCAGCTGGCTCCAAGATGGACCCACCAATCACCAAGGCTGAGCCCATCAGCAATGGTGGTAGTGCCACTGGGATAACATAGTTAAGAAGCGGAAAAAGTTAATGCACAGGAGCAATTGATACTGAAGAGATGAGTGAGACTATGTGAGAGAAACAGCTCTGCAGACACCCAGGTCAGCGAAAAAAGAGGGGAGGACGTGCTCCAGTTACTGGAAAGGAAAGAGTATACCCTTGAATGTACTTATCTGCTGAAGTATATAAGCAATAATAATAATTTCCTTACTGTGAACAGTGTATCTGGGGGATGCCATCTTATTTTCTCTTTGAAATTATATTTAAAATGTAACTGAGTTTATTGGTTTGCTCTCGTGTGCTAGCGAAAACAAGATAGAGACATCTGAAGAGTTCCTTTCCAATTCATTGGGGTTTGTATCTGTCTTTTAGAAAATCATATAAAAAACTGGATGCTATTCAGTCAGGTAGAATTCCTATTTAAATGGTTTTTGATATTAAATAATTTCAGTTTTGCCTTGAGTACGCATTCAAGTTTTTAAGAGATTTTTTTTTTCTGAAGATTTGTTAAAGATGTAGCATTACCCTTCATCACATCTTTCCCTGACTTCACACTACAGAAGATTTAGATCTTCTGGTTTGATATGAAATTCCTTTGCAGTATTACAAAAGCATGTAGTTGTTCATGGTGGTGTATGCCTTTTCCTGGTGGGAAAGACAACATAGCCTGATTGAAAACAAACTACAAGTAAACAGATCTACTTCCATTAAAACAAACAAACAAACAAGCAAACAAAAAAGTTGTGGAATCTTTTTGTTTGTTTTTTGTTTTGTGTGGGGGGTTTGGGGGTTTTTTTGTTTGGTTGGTTGGGTTTTTTGTGCTTCTTTCTTTGTTGGGACTTTAATTTCTTTTCCTGTAGAAAACTTTTTTGCTTCTGATTCCATTTTAACTTATGTATGTCTGGTTTGTCTACTACAAGTTGTTCCTAGAAGGAATTGTGCTTTTTCACCTTCAGTACTGCTCAGTGTTATAAAGCATCTTTCATTTCAGCTGGGTTTGCCCTTTCCTACAATAGCAAGTCTCTTAAGCAGTGAATCCCATGGAAGGAAGACTATTTTGTCACAGGCCATGGATCTTTAACCAAGCTTTTAAAGGCTGAGTAAAAGTAAGCTGCTCTGTGATGATTAACTATAGCTGAGAGAAGTGCTCCTTGAGATTCTGCCTTAAACCTCCCTGCTCACAAAATTTTTCTCAGACAGCAATGCAGAGTATAAGTGCTTGATGCACTGAGGAAAAGCAGAGAAGGTCGTGTGCCTGCATTTGTTATACTGTGACATACTGGGTTTTCTGACCCATACGAAGGGTAGGTCATGCTGCCTCTGGGCCATATACCTGATGGGGGTCACCCATGCTTCTAGCATGTGACTGCCAGGCCTCTCCCAGTACTGACATGCAAGGGCAGGATGCACAGAAAGTGAACGGTTTCAGACTCAGACTTGAAAATTGTTAAAAAATGTAAACTCTTGTCTCACAGAGTGTCTGCTAGATACTCTTTTATGCAAAATACGAGCTTCACTTAGCTCTGTTGCATATTAACTACTGCTTTTTTATTTCTGACAGTGAAACACATTGCCATTGTCCTTAGTCAAAGGGAACTGGGGAATGAAGGAAAACAGACACAGTGAGCAGCTGTGCTGTTCATTATGTTCTTCCTATTGTGTGAAAATGCAAATATATTATCTGACTAACGTTAGTGATATTGGAAATAAGATCAGATAATTGTAGGGAAACACAGTGGTGCAAGGGGTCATCACTCAACATAGCACAACAGCCTCTATAGCCAGTTCCGAAGGATACAACTGCCTGTCCCTTCAGCCATTAAAAAATATCATGTGCAGTCAAATACCATTTCAAATATATATAACATATAGGATTATTTTGTGACATTAAAAAAGGTTGGGCTAAAAGTTGGTTGCAAAATGAAATGCTTATCATGGGTGCGCTTTGGAAAAGGTGGGCATGACTAAAAGTAGAGGTTAATAATAATACACGTGCTTTTAACTTGATAAATTACAGGATTTTCAATAATTCTAAATGGGGCTTGCTTACAGTCATTTTTTAGCTGTTGAGGTATAACAAAACAGCATAACCTAAAAGCAAAAAACCCACAAATGAAGCCACTTTGGTAAATTACCATTTTTTTTGTTCATATTGACAATATTCTATACCTTAGGCATGAAAAAAGTTGAATGAAAACCTGATGGAAGACACTAAAACTGCAGGGTTTTTTTTTTATTTCAATAACAACGTGGGTATCTACATTAATATGATTGACATAATGCTTTTAGGTCATCTACATATGTGGAAACTATTGAGCAGTCATTTGAAATGTGAATTTGACGTTCATAGCTATGTAACACTAAATCTCCATGGAAAATGAAGTCTATGAAGAATACTGTTTATCTGTCAAATTTTCTCTATCCAACAAAGTTAATTAATCCAGAATTAATAGCCAAAATAGTAAAAGAACAAGAACTGCAAGATCAAAACATAGTGTTGTAAGCAAGAAAATCATATTACTTCCATCTCAGAGATAAACATTGGTGAACATAAACTAAATGTTCCATCTGTACAATGGTTATAATTAGAAATACAGTTTCTCTGACCACATCTTTTTTATTTTTTAAGATTGCACAATAAATCATGAGGCCAGCCAACAAAAACAGCAGGCATGCAAATGTGAGGGAATCCAAGGGAAGAGAGCTTTCATTTATTGCGAAGATAAAATTGTCACATATAAGTCTGCTGTCTCTTGTTGCACTTACAAAAGGTTCTTCTAGAAAAGCAACCAAATTCTGCAGTTCATTATGTAGATTAGTTGCACAGGATATAGTCAGCATTTCCCTAACACTGAAAGACATGAAGACACCTTCTGCCAGGTAAGCTTCCTTCTAAAGTCTTAAAGGACAAAGGTGGGAAACCATTAGACGATGATGGCCAGCATTCATGATTATTGTAATTCCCTGTGGCACTCAATCCAATTTCCAAGGAAATATAGATGAGCCGGCTAGAGAAGGAACAACAAAGAGGAAGATATTATAACACATGAAGAAACTAGTGTTAGCCTTAATTAGAGGTAGATGTTTTCCACATTCCTATTGAAAAAATCAACAAATTTTATATGGTTCTTGTGTCATGGTCTCATCTTGATGTCAGAGAGGAAACAAAGAGAACACCAAATCCTGTCAGACTCACTGTCTGTCACTATACACAAGAGGAGATGCAGTGTAGTGACTCATAGCCCTCTAGTGACTGAAAAGAATGAGCCTTTTGACACACTTGATTTAACAGTCCTGGGATGATGTCCTACCTCAGACAACTGCGGAGACAGCAGCTCCACCTCCACTCACTGGCTACTACCCTTTGCTGTTCTCTCATCTGAACGTTAGCAGTGCTATTGGGAATAACTGTAAATAGATGAGTGATTAAAAAAATAGATAATGCTATGGTCTTCTTTACCTGAAGTTTTCTACACCACAATAGAGTGCACATGCAGGGAAAAGCATACAGTTGTATAACAAGACTGGGTGGCTGATGTTGCTGGGAAAGCATAAGAACTGTTGAGCAGGAATGATTCAATGTCAGAAAGATAGAAGTTTAGTACTATCATTGGAAAGGCTTTAAGCTATAAACAGTGCTGGATGGAAACAAAAGGCCGTAACTAAGTGTAAAATCTAAAAGTCTGAGTAAAAGCAAACGATGCAAGACATGTTCTTGCTTTTCATGGAAGGGGCTTATGACAGACAAGAAAAATGTGAGTCAGACTCCTGAGAAGTTATCTGTGTGTATGCCAGTATAAAAAGTACACAAAATAAACAGCAAGGACTAGAAGTCTTATCATATAAGCAAATTTATGAGTTAAAAATGTAACAGAGATTTTTTAAAAGGAACATAACTGGTGTATATTCCTATAGAAATGTACAGCTACTTGAGAAGTCTAGGCAAAGGGGAAAGGAGTACATACAAATCAAACACCTAACGTGCACTATGAAATAGACCTGTTGAAAATATCTGGGAAGTAAGAAAAGGAAGACAGTCAGAGTACATATTTCAGATAGGAGTAAGGGCATTAAAGCATGTAACAACTAAAACTGTCTGGGAGAGCATTTTCCCCAAATAGATCATGTTAAAAAGGAAGGTGGCCATCAACTGAATTAGACTACCAGGGAATTACAAAGAGACTTCTGAAACAAAGAAAGACTCAGATTGAAAAGCAGTGTGAAAGGAACATGAAGATTTATAAGGGGAGGAGAGATCCCGGGGGGGAACGGGATGCTGAATATGTAGTTCACTGATTGCTGGCTAATGAATCCATTAAGTGCTTAGATCCTGATTTTGTTTAAGCCAAGTTAACCACTTTTCCACTGGGACAGAAAGAGAGTATTTCCTTTTTCTCTTTCCCCCTTGTCTTCCCTGCTTCCTGCTTGTTTAATAAAGTAGCAGGATTATGACATGCTGATAACAAGGGATTATACCTCCTTGACTATCCACTGGAAAAAGTCAACAGTCCAACAAGTTTATGCAATGACTCTCTGATGTGCTTTTTGATACAGAAAATGAAGAATGCAAAAGTAGTAGATTATTGCCAACAGGAGAAAAAGTGTAAGTGGAAAACTGTATCATGAGGAATGTTTGTGCTTCTTAGGAGGGGAAAGATGACTGATAACAGTAAGAGTGGAATAATACTTTTGGTTTTCTGTTATTTCCTATAAGACACTAAAAGTACTTACTTTATAAGTGCAACACATAATTAACAGAATAATATTTCACTAAATTACACAACTACCTTGTGAGAATTCAGGTACTTTGTGAATCACTTGCCTGAAGAGTTTTCATTTTCTGCAGTGAGTTTAATAGATTGAACTGATGTTATGACCAGTGGTAGTGTTACTGTAAAAGTAAGTTGGAGAAACTCTCTAACACTCGATTTGGAGCTTTAGAAAGCAGGCATTCTTTACTGCAGCTCTGGGTGAACATGTGAATTGTTTCGTAAAGGTGAGCACACCCGTCACTTGAAGGCAGCAGCTATATATTTAGCATGCTCGTGCATATTTACAGCTTTTCCAGGAAACAATTTACATATTCATGAGATTTCTAGGAACTAATTATAATATTTTCATTCTAACTGCACATGCAGTTTCTTGCTGAGTGGGGGTCTCTGGTGGTCACCAACATTCTTCCTCACTGTGTTTACTGAACGACCTCAGTGCTTGTGCATGCTTGCAAGGTCCTAGTGCTGAGTTAGCAGTTCAAATAGAATCATAGAATCATGGAATCATAGAATCGTAAGGGTTGGAAAGGACCTTAAGATCATCTAGTTCCAACCCCCCTGCCAGGGGCAGGGACACCTTGCCCTAAACCATGTCACCCGAGGCTCTGTGCAACCTGGCCTTGAACACTGCCAGGGATGGAGCATCCACAACCTCCCTGGGCAACCCATTCCAGTGCTTCACCACCCTCACTGTAAAGAACTTCTTCCTTATATCTAATCTAAACTTCCCCTGTTTAAGTTTGAACCCATTACCCCTTATCCTACCACTACAAGTCCCTAAGGAAGAGTCCCTCCCCAGCATCCTTATAGACCCCCTTCAGATACTGGAAGGCTGCTATGAGGTCTCCACACAGCCTTCTCTTCTCCAGGCTGAACAGCCCCAACTCTCTCAGCCTGTCTTCATACGGGAGGTGCTCCAGCCCCCTGATCATCCTCGTGGCCCTCCTCTGGACTCGCTCCAACTGCTCCATGTCCTTTTTATGTTGAGGACACCAGAACTGTACACAGTAGTCCAAGTGAGGTCTCACAAGAGCAGAGTAGAGGGGCAGGATCACCTCCTTCGACCTGCTGGTCACGCTTCTTTTGATGCAGCCCAGGATACGGTTGGCTTTCTGGGCTGCAAGCACACACTGCCGGCTCATGTTAAGCTTTTCGTTAACCAACACCCCCAAGTCCTTCTCTGCAGGGCTGCTCTGAATCTCTTCTCTGCCGAACCTGCAGCAGTGCCTGGGATTGCCCCGACCCAGGTGTAGGATCTTACACTTGGCTTGGTTAAACTTCATAAGGTTGGCATCGGCCCACCTCACAAGCATGTCAAGGTCCCTCTGGATGGCAACCCTTCCCTCCAGCGTATCAACCGAACCACACAGCTTGGTGTCATCGACAAACTTGCTGAGGGCACACTCAATCCCACTGTCCATGTTGCCTACAAAGATGTTGAACAGGACCGGTCCCAACACCGATCCCTGAGGGACACCACTCGTTATAGGTTTCCAACTGGACATCGAGCCATTTACCACAACTCTTTGTGTGCGGCCATCGAGCCAGTTCTTTATCCACCGAGTGGTCCGTCTATCAAATTGATGTCTCTCCAATTTAGAGACAAGGATGTCATGTGAGACAGCGTCGAACGCTTTGCACAAGTCCAGGTAGATGACGTCAACTGCTCTGCCGCTGTCCATCAGTTCCGTGGCTCCATCATAGAAGGCCACCAAATTGGTCAGGCAGGATTTCCCCTTAGTGAAGCCATGTTGGCTGTCACCAACCACCTCGTTGTTTTTCATGTGCCTTAGCATGCTTTCCAGGAGAGCATGTTCCAAGATTTTGCCAGGCACAGAGGTGAGACTGACCGGTCTGTAGTTCCCTGGGTCTTCCACCTTCCCCTTCTTGAAAATGGGGCTTATATTACCCTTCTTCCTGTCATTGGGAACTTCACCTGACTGCCACGATTTTTCAAATATGATGGACAGTGGCTTAGCAACTTCATTCGCCAGCTCCTCCAGGACCCGTGGATGGATTTCATCAGGTCCCATGGACTTGTGCACGTTCAGGTTCTTAAGCTGGTTTCGAACCTGATCCTCTCCTACACTGGGCCTAAGGTCTTCATTCTCACAGTCCCTGCATCTGCTTTCCAAGACTTGGGTTGTGTAGTCAGAGCATTTGCTGGTGAAGACTGAGGCAAAGAAGTCATTAAGAACCTCAGCCTTCTCCAAATCCATGGTAGCCAGTTCTCCTGATAGCTTCCGCAGAGGGCCCACATTGTCCCTAGTCTGTCTTTTATTTGCTATGTATCTATAGAATCCTTTCCTGTTATCTTTTACATCCCTTGCCAAACTTAATTCTAGCTGGGCCTTAGCTTTCCTAACCTGGTCCCTAGCTTCCCGGGCAATGCTCCTATATTCTTCCTAGGCCACCTGTCCTCGCTTGCACCTTCTATACGCTTCTTTCTTCCCTCTAAGTTTCCTCAGCAGCTCCTTGTCCATCCATGGAGGTCTCCTGGCCCTCCTGCTGCACCTTCTTCTAGTCGGGATGCAACACTCTTGAGCACCTAGCAGGTGATCCTTGAATATCGACCAGCAGTCTTGGGTCCCCCTGCCCTCTACGACTGTATCCCATGAAACCTTACTAAGGAGGTTCCTGAAGAGGCCGAAGTCTGCTTTCTTGATGTCCAGGGCAGTGAGCTTGCTGCCTGCTCTTCTCACTGTCCTGAGGATCTCAAACTCAACCATCTCGTGATCACTAGAGCCAAGGCTGCCCTGGAGCGTCACTTTCCAACCAGTCCCTCCCTGTCGGTGAGCACGAGGTCAAGCATGGCACCTCTCCTCGTTGGCTCCTCTATTGCTTGAAAGAGGAAGTTGTCTTCCACACAATCGAGGAACCTCCTGGATTGCTTGTGCTGGGCCGTACCGTCCCTCCAGCAGTTGCCAGGATGGTTGACGTCCCCCATGAGGACCAGGGCCTGCGAGCGTGAGGCTGCTCCTATCTGTCTGTAGAGTGCTTCATCCACAGAGTCCTCTTGATCAGGCAGCCTGTAACAGATCCCCACTGTAATGTCCCCTGTTGCTGTTTTCCCTTTGATCCTGACCCACAAACACTCTGTTACCTCATCACCCATCCCCAGACAGAGTTCCATACTCTCTAACCTGTCACTGACAGGTAGCAACGCCCCCTCCTCATCTGCCTGGCCTGTCTTTTCTAAACAGCCTGTAACCTTCCATTCTGACACTCCAGTCATAGGAGCCATCCCACCATGTTTCTGTGATACCAATGACATCATATTCCCGTAGCCTTGCACACATCTCTAATTCCTCTTGTTTTTTCCCCATACTATGGGCGTTTGTATAGAGGCACCTTAGCAGAGCTCCAAATGCAGCCAGCTCAATGGCTGGGGCAGCTGGAACATCTCCACATCGCTCCAAGCACTTTTTACAGGTGCTGGCAACTGACCAGGAATGTTGGGATGGATCAATGCTCCCCTCCCCCAACACATCTACTTTAAAGCTTTCTTGACCAGCCTGGCAAGCCTCCTACCAAAACAGCTCTTCCTCTTCTTTGTCAGACCAGCTCCACCAGCCTCCAGTAGATCTGGCCTCCCAAATGGAGCCCCATGTTCTAAATAGCCAAACCCCTGACTATGGCACCACCATTCTAACCATTTATTAACCTGCCAAACGCGCGTAGCTTTTTTAAGGTCCTCCCCTTTGTCCAGGAGAATCGATGAAAAAACTATCTGAGCTCCAGAGCCCCTAACCACCTCTCCCAGGGCTCTGTAGTCCTTCTTAATGTTCTCCAGGCTACTGCTATCTATATGTCTAGAACCCACATGGACCACTAGAAGGGGGTAATAGTCAGCAGGACTTACTAGAGCAGGCAGCCTCTCAGCAACATCCCTGATCCGAGCCCCCGGCAGGCAACACACCTCCCTCGAGACTGGATCAGGCCGGCAGATGAGTGCCTCTGTGCCTTGCAAAGTAGAGTCCCCTACTACTATGACCCTCCGCTTTTTCCTGGAGGCACCAGTAGCAATCCTCTTTACTGGTGCATCAGCAGGATGCTCATTAGGTGTGGTAGGTGCTTTCTCATTAGCCCCCTGCAGAACTGCGAAGCGGTTCTGGGTGGGGACATCAGATTTAGGAGGAAGCCCCTTGTCGTTAATTGTCCTCTTCCTCCTTTTTTTGTTCGTTTTTCTCGTAACTAATTCCCAGCTTCCTGGGTTGCTGCCCTCCTTCTTTCCTATATGAGCAGTGCTGGACGTTTGCAGCCCCTGCACAGTTTGGGCCTGGAGTAAGCAGCCCAGTTTCCTCTCAGCTTCTCTGGCATCTTTTAGCTCTCCAACAGCCTCCCGCAGCTCAGCCACCTGCTGCAGGAGGACCTCCACCAGGGTGCACTGAGTGCAGCCCTGTCCATTGTGCACCCCCGCCTCACGAGACCAGTCGAGGCACTCTCTACACTCCGAGGTCTGCGCCGCAGCCTCCCCTCTCATCGGCTCTGTCTGGATGCCTATGCTGGCCACCACCGGGGCAGAGCTCCCAGAGCGGGCCCTGGTCCTGAGGCGAGTGCTCACCATCCTGCTCGCTGCCCGCTCGCCCTGCCTGCACCAACTGCCGCGCCACGCCCTGACTGGCATGCCATGCCCTGTTCGCCGCGCTACTGGTCGCTCGCGCTCCCTGGGATGGGTTTTTCCCCGCTGAGGGCTGGTGTCGTCACTCCTGGCGCCGCCCCCTGTGAGTCAGCTGCTCGCGTGAGCTGAGCTGCCAGCTCCTGGGCAAGTCCTGTTGAGGACTTGAGGCTCCCTCGGTCGTTCTTGCCGCTCCGAACTGAGGCTCCGGGACGCTGTGCTTCCCCCCGCTCCGGTGTTAAAGGCGTCCTCTCTGGAGATACCTCGGCCATTCAAATGTCCTTGCTTCTGCTCTGTTCCAGTCTCGCTCCACATTATGCGCCACTCTCCTGTCTCGAAGGCTAGCATCCTTGGTCTTATTTACCGTCTCCTTAGTTGTTATCAGTCCCGCGATGTTCCTTCCCCTGTCAGCTGAACATTCCTTTCTATGTGTTAGCAAGTTAGAATTTTGCTGTATTTTACTATGTTAGTTTCAAGCCACACACACTATTGTTAGTTTAAAGCTATGATTTAGGCCTACAGTAGCTGACTGATAGATGTCTTTATCGAGAGACTGGAGAGGAGGTTATTTAGTGCTATGTTTCCTTTTTTTCAGTCTGGATATTTTTAATTTGCCATTGGAGTCAAGAATGAAGATACTCTTCCTGATGATTGTGGAAACATATATGTATCTTCCTTTTTTTTTTTTTTTAACGTAATATTGGAAACCTACAGATCTTCCCATTAACTGTGGCACAAAAACAGTCTACAAAAGATGACTCCCAGCTATTTCAGATACCTTTTTCTTTCACATACTGAACTGTGTGACCTGCTCCTTGCCTCACACTACACAGTTTCATAGCAATTTCAGTGAGAAGTTTTTACAGGATAGTTTTTATTTTTGACAATGTTTTTTGCCACTTTCAATTTTAGATTCAAGTTATCTTTATTTCTGTGTTCACCCTTATTACAGTATCATATCTTCATGAAAAATTTAAGATGTCTGAGTATAAATAATTAAATAATGTGGCAGCAGGACTGCCTCATTTTTTATATTCGTAAATAATACTTAGCTACTAGGAAAGATGCTTGGCTTGTTAGAGATCTTAACTGATTTCCTTCTGCTGGTTTGGGAGAAGCAAGCACCTTCTTCTCAAAGATGGGAGAAAACTAGCTGTCGGATGGGAGTATGAAACTCCATTCCAAAATTGGTTGAGTGTGTTGAAGAGACTGCCAGACTTGCCAAGTGCAAGTGCCAGCCTCATTCTCCGTAGTTTGGAAAAAGAATTATATAGGAAGAAGAAGGGAGAGTTTCCAGTTCTTCTCTAATGCATTTTAGTCTTAAACTCTTTAACGTAAGATGAATAAATCATTTTTAGAGCTCTGACTAGAATAAGTGAAATATCTACTAAGTACATTGTGTCCTTGACTCACATAGACTCGATGTAAAATTTAGCACTAAGTGCTCAGTTGTGAAATTTGGATTTTTGCTCCAAATTACTAAACTACAGAACTTAGTATAGAAAATATTTGCTTTGTATAAATGGTATATATAACAATATTGTAGATGTTGCAGGGAAACCTTTATTATTAATTCAAGAAGACCTTATGGATTTTATTTTGTTGTGTTCAATCAATTCTTTCATTTTAAGAAATGCCTCTGTCGTTACAAAATGTATGATCATTTATGAGATTGTCTTACATGGCAATCTTATAAGGTGTCCCTTTACACTCTTCTCCACTTTTTCTAATATGTCAACTTTTCTGCTTATATTTTATTTAAGCTTCTATTTATTCTTTTATATTTGTATAATATTTTCATTGCTACTAACAATGTTCTTTTTTTACCAGATTCGTTTTATTATTTAAGCACTACAGAAGACAGGGTTTATACTTAAGAGCTATTTCAACTTTTACTTGCCTATTCAAATGAAGTTTTACTACATTCACTGAAGTGAGTTGGCATATAAACATAATATTCCCACTGCTTTGTTGACTTTAATATGAGACAGGATTGAAAAGGAGAAATCCTATGAAACAAATAGGGGCTACAAAAAAGTCTACTGTGCGTACTACCCCCAAGATTGCCATTTCAAAGCTACATCAGTACAGTTGCTGTTTGTTCTTGAAATCCACCGGGGAGTGTATGGACCAGAATTCGCTCCTGATTCAGAGTGAGGAAAAATGTTTATAAGACGCTGTTTGGATTACATAGAAGGAACTAAGAACTTCTTAGTTTCATGAGTGGGAGCTTACTGAGGGTGCCAGTAAATGATCCAATCTACTTGGCATTAAGTATTTTATCTCTACTATTAGAGAGAACTTTTTATTACAGTCAGTTTTAATGGCTAAAGGGATAATTTGGCCAGTGGATTAGTAGATAAATAAACCCTGTATGGATATCTAGATAATCTGCATCTAGATAATGGATATCATTTTTTTCTGGACTAAGAATATTCACACTAAAGAAAACCTTCATGAAAATTTTTGATGTATGGATGAGACAAACGTTGGGAAACATCTAAATTATGTAGGTTACAGTAATAAGGACATCTACTTATAGATCCCTTTAAAATTAAAAATAAATGTTTTAGTTAATAGGAACAATATTTACAAAATTTATTTTGAAAGATACTATTTTCATTCTCACAAGTTAGCAACGAATCAAATCTCTCTCTATTTTTGCAGTGATTTCTCAACCACCAATCAGTGGCTTGTTCCCTTGAAAAACTCAAGCATGTCCAATTTTAAAAGAACAGTTACCATTAATCTGATGAGTAGCGCTGTCTGTGTTCCACAGAAAAATCCCTAAGTATGTGTTTAATTTCAAGTTTCAGAAATGGGTTAGGTAGACTGAAAGCACAAAGCTTTAAGCATCACAACTTCAGAAAGAATAAGTAATACATAGTAGAGTAATATATATTCCATTATAATATATAATATGTAATGCAGAATATTAATATTAATAAATGTTAATATATTAATCTAACATCAATACATTTTAATATTATACATCACACGATATTATTATGTATGAAATATGATGTATAAAAATAATAAATACGAGGAGCTAGAAGCTTTGGCCCAGTCTCAGAGCTATGACATCATTGGCATAAGCGAAACCTGTTGGGATAATTCTTGTGACCGGTGTGTCATAATGGATAGCTACAGGCTTTTGAAGAGGGATAAGGAGGGCAGATGAGGTGGGGAAATGGTACTGTATGTAAGGAGTGGATTGTGCTGTATGGTGCTTGCAGCTAGCGACAACACAGTTGAGAACCCCTGAGTAGAGATGAAGGGGAAAGCAAATAAAGTGGTTGCTGTGCGGGAGTCTACTGTTGACCACCCAGCCAGGACAACCTGTTGGACTGTCTCCTTCCCATTCGTTAATGAAATTCCCTGAGCAAAAAGGAGGGCTTCCCTCTGGTAAGAGCAGTGCACAAAGGATGCTGTCTGCCTGCTTGTGACCCCTGCTGTCCACAGAGCCTAGGGTTTCCCCTGCAGCTTCCTCACATCACCGATCAGAGGGGCAGCAGCAGGGCAGCCAGACAGGCTGGTGGGTAGTGATGTACGTGGAGGTGGCAAGGGTTTATGGGCACATGCCTGCTCATAGAAATTTAAGAGCCATCAATCTCCAGGGTCTTTTTCCCAGTGGAAGGGGGAGAAGATAGGTGGTGGTGGTGGGGAAGACATCTGCTATTTGTGTATCTCTCCGCTTTGGTTTTCAAAACTGATGCCTGCAGCCAGAAGTGACATGACAAGTGGGGGCTTGTTCTGGCCTGGCATAAAAACTGGAAAATTCACCAAAACAACAGAGGTTGAGCTGTGCCATTGTATGCTCTGTTGATGTGGTAGGCATGACCTTTGGGAAACAGCAAGCCAGCCAAGAAACAAAGAGAGGGAGAAAAAGAAAACCAAAGACTAAGTTTTCCCCTGAAGGAGTCAAAGTGACAAGTGCAAGGTGCTGCACCTGGGTTGGAATAACCAAGGAGCCCATCACAGGCTGGGATCATGGTGGGTGGGGAGCAGCCTTGCTGCAAGGAATCTGGGGGCTTGGACAACAAGGTGAACATGAGTCAGCAATGCACTGCTGCAGCTCCTGCAGCAACAAAGGCAATTCAGTGGCTGGGCTACATCTGCAAGGATATTACTAGCAGGCAGAGATGTGATTGTCCCACTCTACCCAGTGTCTGTCAGGCTGTACCTGGAGTACTGTGTCATGTTTTGGTCCCCACAATTCAAGAAAGATGTGGACAGACAGGAGAGGGTCCAAAGCTGGGCCACCAACGTGGTCAAGGGGCTGGAGAACCTGCCCTATCAGGAAGGACTGAAGGACATAGGTCTTTTCTCCCTGGAGAAAGGGCTGTAGCTCTGCAGCTGATCCCATAGAAGTTGTGAGCCTGAAGAGCAGCCCTGTGGAAAGAGATCTGGGGGTTTATGGAGATGGCAAGTTGAATATAAGTCAACAGTGCGCTCTGGCAGCAAAAACAGTTAACTGTGTTCCTAGGGTGCACAACACCCAGCATAGCTAGCCAGTCAATGGAGGTGGTTGTCCCACTCTACATTGCAGTGATGCAGCCCCACCCTGAGTAGTGTGCAGTTTTAGGCACCTCAGTATAAGAAAGACATCAGACTATTAGAGTGCATCCAGAGGAGGGTGACCAAGATAATGCAAGGTCTTAAGGGCAAGACTTGCAAGGAGAAGCTGAGCTCACTTGGTTTATTCAGCTTAGAGAAGAGAAGGCTGAGGGTTACCTCATCGCAGCCTACACCTTCCTCAGGGCAGGTAAGTGGAGGGGGAGGCCCTGATCTCTTTCTGGTGACCAGCAACAGGACATGAGGAAATGGAATGAAGCTGAGTCAGGGAAGCTTGAATTGGGTATTTGGAAAAGGTTCTTCACTGAGAGGGTGGTTGGTCCTCACGACAGGTTGATGTTTGGTCATGGCACCAAGCTTGTCAGAGTTCAAGGAGCGCCTAGACGATGCTCTTAGTTATACAGTTCAGTGTTAGGTAGTCTTGTGAGAAGCTGGACTCTATGATCCTTATGGGTCCCTTCCAACTTAAGATATTCTAAGATTCTATGATTCTATATGGCAATAATCGCTCTAATAAAATATAACAGATCTGACACATATAGCTGAAAAGAAATGTTTTGTATGACATTAGTCTAGTTCTGCTGATTGTTCTGACACTGGCAGTTGTCCATTTTTGGTTCATATTTTTCAGGTAATGAATTGATGAAAAAGGACAAGTGCTTGCTTTCTTTTTCTCTGAACTAAAATGTAACTAAAAGGTTTCAGATCAAAGGCTTCCTATAATCTGGTTAAAAAGTTTTCTGTGACTGAACATCAGTTAGATGTCTTGCTGGAATGACTGGTAGCTGCTTTTTACCATATTGAATAATATGAAGTATAGCGACAACAAAACTACTAAAAGTATATGTATGTCCTGGGTTCAGCTATAGCAGTCATTTTTCTCCTTCTTAGTAGCTGGTGCAGTGCTGTGTTTTTTAACTTTCAGCCTGGGAACAACGCTGATAACACCAATGATTTTAGTTGTTGCTAAGTAATGTTTATTCCGACCAAGGACTTTCTCAGTCTCATGCTTTGCCAGGGAGGAGGGGAAGCCGGGAGGAAGCAGAGACAGGACACCTGACCCAAACTAGCCAAAGGGGTATTCCATACCACAGCATGTCATGCCCAGTGTATAAACTGGGGGGAGTTACCCAGAAAGCCCAGATCACTGCTCGGGTCGGGCTGGGTATCGGTCCGTGGGTGGTGAGCAATTGTATCCTCTCCCCTTGTTATTTCACTAATTGTTATTATCATTGGTGGTAGCAGTAGTGGTTTTGTATTATACCTTAGTTACGGGACTGCTCTGATCTCAATCCGTGGGAGTTACATTCTTTCTATTCTCCTCCCCATCCCTCCGGGAGTGGGGGGAGGAAGAAGGTGGGAAGTGAGCGAGCGGCTGTGTGGTTCTGAGTTACCGGCTGGGCTCAAACCACAATAATGTAAGCCAAAACAAAATGAAAAAACTTTTAGCATAGCCAAACTGAAATGTGTGGTGTTACATCAGAGGTAAACTTGGCCCAGTTCCTTTAACAGTTATTTGCTTAATTCTTTTACTGCGTGGCCTGATATACAAATGGTCCCAGTAGAAAACATGCTGGACAGCAGCTGCATTCTCTCTGTCATTTGCAAGGGGAGATGAGTGGACTACATCCAAAATGCTATTCTGCAGCTGCAACAAAATAGGGTTTGCTATTAAACAACATGACATTTTTAGTGTTCATTTGCATCTTTTCCTTTTGGTAAGTTACTCCTCCCAAGATATCACTGACCTGACTCTCCAGCAATTCCTAAATGCTCCAGAATCTGTATAGCATTTCCTTATTTGGTGTGATCAGCAGCTGATAGTAATTCTGATCACTGAAAATGAAAAATTGGAGAAGAATACACTATACTGAAATGTCCAGCATTCAATTTTAACTTAAAATATGATTTGTTATGAGAGAATATTTGATTTCATATCATATTTTTCTACAGTTTCACCCTATGTGATTGTTTTATTTGTTTCACAGTAAAAATTTGTCATTAAATAGTCTTTTGTGGAATGTCAATCAGCACTGTGGCTAGACATAACAACATTGTGAAAATAATCATACCCTAGTAAGGAAATAGAAGTTCAGCTTTTACTGACTTTTCGTATGTGATAGGTTTCCATTGGAAACCATAGAGAACTGTAGTATTATATCTTTAAAGTGGAGTTTTCACAGCTTCAGATGTTGAAATGTTTGACTTTTACTTATAATTAAAAGTTACCATTAAATACATAAAATATTTAGGTAGTGAAAACAACTCAAATGTCATTAGCTCAGATATTATTCTGTGGTTACAGCTACATCAACAAGTAGAATTATTTTTCAGGTAATCCTTAATCTCACACATAATAATCATCTAATGTAAATCTGAGTGCTGCATCATTTTTCTAATCTGTGTGAACTCAGAATCTTTTCTGAATACATATGTGAGGTTGAATCATACTACTTCTTCTTTTCTCAGCTCACCATCCTTTCATTTTGTGTTGTAACTCACTCACATCACTCATGAAGAAACCCAGGTCTTCATCTGAAGTCCATTATCAGCAACTCTACAATCTTATTTTCCTGTCCTCCAGAACTTCTTGATCCTTCTTTTTATTACCAATGCTCCCAAAAAGATAGAGTTAACTTTGCAACCTATTTCATCTCAGGATTCGTTCAGGGAATTCAAAATACTATGTGTGATGTCTATATTATTAATAGCAATGTTGATATTATTAATTATAGTAGTGTTGATAATTGCTGCACTCATAAACTAGGCACAATATGAAAAGATATGATGCATGACATAGAGAAGGATGTGTTTATGCTGATGCTTATGTCATCAGCAGCCCACTCATTATGACACAGGAAGGTTTTAACACTATCCTTCTGATCTGATCGTTCAAATTGTTTATTTTTTCTAACTCATCAAATACTTATTTAGAGAAAATTCAACTGTTTCAACAGGAAAGATGTTAATCTGACAGGTGATATATACCTGGAATCCTAGAGATTTACACTGAAATTTCTGATCTAATCAGAATCATAACTGGATCATTGATACCCCAGGTGAAAGCCCTAGCTACAGAACTATTCTGGGTCTCTGTAGGTAATAATAGAAAAGGAAAAAATAGCACCTTGAAAAGTTTCCATTTCCTCACAGGGAGGATTAAGATATTTTCTTAAGTCTTGAGTGCTTTTCCATAAATGGATAAACTGTTTTCCACTGAGACACAACTGCAAGTAATACTGGTACTCATTGGATGACAGCTTCATTGCAGAGACCAGAAATTTGGGGAAAATCAGGGAGTAGTAAGAAAAGAGCTCACCCCTCCATGTTATTTTTTTCACAAAATTATACTCTGCAAATGTATTAGAAGCTCCCATGTAATTTTGTATGGTAGAATGGATTCTATGAGTGCCTGCTGGTGTGGATAGAGAACTACTTACCAGAAAGCAATAGGATAAAGACAGGAAATGCACCTGATGAGAAGCTGGTATGTGAAAGTTTCCCAAGGACTGATGAGCTCTGGAGACAAGTAGACTCATTGACTCTTCAAGAATTTATAATCTCAGGACAGATACAGTCTGTCATAACTGCACAAGACCATTAACATATATGAACATCAGCAATGAACTGTGTAACACTGATCATGTCCAGAGGTGTCTGGTATATGGAAAAAGAGGGCAAATTTATACATGACCTTGAAAAAAAAGGCCCCTCTCAAGGACCTTGTGAAGTCCAACTTAGAAGCCACTGGTGTGCCAGTACAATCCTCCATTTCTGAGTACTGTGTTGGAGTTGGCCTCTCATTTGTTCTTCCAAGTGCATAACTGTGAATGAATGTTTGAGTAAACTGTAAGTGAATTAGGGAATACATTGTGCAGTTTTCTGTTTCTGGTGATAATGATTTGATACTATAAGTAATCAAAATGTCATAAACATTAAAATTGTTTAGAAATATTGTGGGGAGAGGACACATCAAACCAATCTTTTAGGTAAAATTAACAACAAAAATTTCAGCGAAGGAAAACTCGTGATTCTGATTGATGTAAAACACTTAGGGTCTACAGATCTGCAACGCGCATGACGAGCTGCAACAGTTCAAAAGTAGGACATGAGGGGTTTTTTGCTGGTGGGTTTGTTGGTTTGGTTTGGTGGGTTTTTTTAAATGCTGAGGAAGACTTGAAATATCTAAATACAATCATGAAAAATTAATTATAGTCTCAGAATTTTTGCTGGCAAGATTGAAATAGCTAAATGCAGGTGAAGTGATTATTCTAGCGGTACTTGCCTGTAAAATACTTGGACACCTCCCCCGGCCCTCCCCCCCAAGAAAAGATGCAAAACAAAACAAAACAGAACAAATCTCAAACCCCCTCAAACTCCAAATTCAAAGCAAAAAACAAAATGTGATGCATTCAGATGTGATAAATGAATGACTGGAAACCCAGTTTAACCCAGTTCATACAGAAAACACTTAGAGAAAGTTCTAAAAGATTAGAAAGAATATAAAACTACAAAAAAAAAAAGAGATAAAAAATTTAGAAAACCAAGTCAGCTATTTAAATACCTTGTGCTAAAAGAGTTTCACACATTTAATCACACTTATAAGCTGGCTAAGCAACCAAAATTCTGACAAAACTGAAGTTAAATAGAAGAAGGGATGAGAAATCTAAAAAAAAAAAAAAAAGGAATCAAACCTCAGAGAATTTTAAATGTAAGGAGCACATTTTGATATTAAATATATCAGTAAGAAAATAACAGGAAAAGTCCTAGGGAAAATATTAAATTACAATCAAAAGAAGTGGCTTTGAGTAGCTGTTTTCCTCTCTTATGTCAGTTCATTTCTACGATGGACTTGCTACTGAAAAGCAGCATCTTAAATTCTAGATGTGTGTAGTAGGATGGAGTTTACTAACTCTTGACTGAAGTCTACTGGCTTCCAATCCACTCTTTTACATTCCTTAGCAAGAAAAGGCAAAAGTATTTCGTATTTATTTAGCTTATATGGATTTCAGAGGACAGTCAGACATGCTACCACACTTTTGAACTCTCCAGGCAAAGTTGCTAAATCTTTAATCATTTGGATCGTTGGAGAAATAAAACCTAAAGCTACAGTTGTGGTTAACTGACACTGTACATATTCTATATGGAAAATTAAATCCTGCATGTGGAAAGAAAAGTAAGCTGAGAAAAGCAACATTTTCCTTGCACATCTGAACCTGGAAATCTAAGCAATGTTTGAGAGTCTAAATCAGTACTGTCTTCATACCGAACTCACTAATGAGGCTCAAGTGTTCTTATGATTGGTAGGGAATCCTGAGGCCACCAGATACTTAAAACTCTGTGATCTACTGCTCGCAAAAGGACATGGTGCAGCATACCATCCTGAAATAATGTTCTTTTGATTGATCACAATGAATTAGGTGTTGATTTGCATTGCTGTGTCTGTCAAAAGCCAAAGAGATTTTCTAAGTAGCCATTACAAAACCATCAGTGATAATCAGAATCAATAATTGTATTAATACGTCTAATTTGGTGGCATGGTACGTAGTTCATCGAGGTTGAAACACGTACACACACACACACACACACAAGTTCATCTAACCTTTCAGAACTGTGTTTGAACCAACTTTAAGGGTGGAACATGACACAGCTGAGCAGCCATATACGCTTGTCAGTATATCGTGCTAAAATATTGCTATAAGTGTCATCCAAATTGAGAGATATAGACTGTAAGAAATAGACCTTGACCTGCAAAGAAATAAACCTTGAGCAATTTGACCTAGTGGGAGGTGTCCCTGCCCGTGGCAGGGGGCGTTGGGACTAGATGATCTTAAGGTCCTTTCCAAAACTAACTATTCTATGGTTCTATGATTCTCTGTATTTTAAATACGATGCAAATGTGACAGCAGAAACTGCTTCTTTTTAGATTATCTCCTAGTTGCAATGTCTAAATAAAAAAACCCAAAACAAAACAAAAAAACCTCAAACCCATAATCTAAGGAATATTGATCTAAACATAAAATAGGACTTCTCTGAAATAAGCCATTTGCAATGTTTCTAGAAGGATTCTGTAATACTGCATGTAATGATCAAAAGCAGCTGCCAAATGCAAAACAGAAAAAAGAGAGTAGCTTCAAATAAAAAAAAGTATAAAGATTGCTATTTTACTTATAAAAGCAGTTTCTGTCATCAAATGAAAGACAGCCTATGAACTCAGCACAGAGAGATGATTCAAATAATTCTTAAATTCAATGGTCATTGCTTTTCCAAACTGTATTTGCAATTGCAAAATAGCTGCATCCAATAGGCTATGGGGTGAAAATTAACATTTACATGTGTTGGAACAAGTCAAATTTTAAACTCATATCATTTATCAGGATTGAAAGAAAATAAATTATGTGAATTATAAATCAGGTAAAATTTTCTATTACAGCTGGGATGAACAATAGACAAGTCCTTTAATGGTTTAGATCAGTGAAATTTAAAATTAACGGAAGTGTTTATTTGTTTTCCTATTTTATACTAAGAAAACAGTTGCTATAAACTCATGAGTACATGAGGAAAGTCAACGTCTGAAGGATGAAACAAGGTGTATTTCCCTGTAAAGCATGAAATGCACTGGAAAGATACTGTAGTCTTCCCTCCCTGGGTCACTTTTCCTGGGAACCTCTCACTTCACGTGAAGAAATTCCACAAAGTTTCTTTAGACACGGGTCGGAAGTGTAAGATAGATATCTATGACTATCACACATGACAGATACTTAGGCTAAAGGAGTTATTTATCTAAACATCAATATGTTCACCACCTTCAATAAAGTAGTAAAAGGGTCTTTGCAGGCTTGTCAGTTATCAGTCAGGTCAGGCAGGTAGGCCTTCATGACTCCTTCGAATGCGCTGATACTCCATGCTGCTGAGCTGCTGTCTTCTGACTCCCTGAGGGGTTTTTTAGGATTTTATATATTTTCATGTCAGTGTTTTTCCTCCTCTATCCTTGAACTGTTAACTATCCCTGTATCAGCAACCTCAGTTGTCTGTTCTGTGTACTTTCTCATGGTCCTTTTTCACAACTTGGTAATTTTCATGGAATTTTGAGTCAAGGTTATGCATCTGGACCATATCAAAATTATATTAAACTATCCAAAACCTTGAATCACACACAGTTGAATCTGTATGAGAAGGGTTACAGGTGTCATTGAATGATACAGATAGACAGGAGCCTGAACAAGAAAGGAGAATAGTATTTTCTTTCCTGCTGAATTAAATAGTTTCAAGGTTCTCATGGCCCTGACTTCAGTATTGTCATGAACATGCTTGTACAAGTACATTATGGCCAAATGTGCAGCAAGCTATGTGTTCACATATGGTTGAGTCTGGATTTACTTCAGATTTGGTGTATAGCAGCTGTCTTTTACTAGAACATGAGCCAGCCTTCCTGCCTGTGAAAAATGGTGCATCTAAGGCCTATTTAAGGCACATAAAACAGCTGCACTGGTACAGACCACACCTTGTCTCCAATGGCATAAAAGTTCATGACCAGGAAAAAGCATAACAGTAGAAATATATACAATGACACTTTGCTCTAATACTTTCAAATAAATTAAGATCATAGAATCATAGAATTATTCAGGTTGGAAAAAACCTTTAAGATCATAAAGCTGTTATCCTAGCAATGCTAAATCCACCAGGTCTCAGATTTTCTGAGCAAGCATAGTTCCTGTAAGTTCCTATATGTTTAGCAAGTATTTGTGGCCATGTCTTCTAATACTATGTTCAATTTCTCTATGAATTTATATAATTATTTTCGTGTCTAAGACATCCTGTGGTAAGGAATTCTGCAGATTGACTGTATTTTAAGTAGGTAAATGAACATCATTCCATTAAGTGTTGTCACTGTTTTGTCTTCTTTCTGAATCTTTTTCATTCTACAATATCTTTTTTTTGAGGTAACACAATATGAACTACACCCTGTGTGTGAGATGATGATACAACAGATTTACCTTGGTAGTCGGTAGTAGGTTACATACCTGAGAGGCCTTTTTGAGTCTTTAACTCTTGGCATGGAAGAAGGAGCTTTGAAATAAGATAATAGCTAGGCTTATATAGAAAAGAATGATCACAATCAAACCCACCAGATAATTATGACTGACCTTGATAATCTGGAACTAATTCACAATGGTTTAAGTTAATCCTTTCCTATGTTTCATCTTGAAATCACAGAAAAATGCTGTCTGTTTAACCAGTACAAGGGATGCTCTATCTTTAAACAAGGAAATTATTCTTTTACGGCTGCTGTATCTGCTATTCTTAATACCATTATTAACCATAAAATAGGACTCAAATCTTGTTCAGCTCAAGCTGCAGATTAACTGCAGATCAAATTATAATCTTCCTCTGGAAGTTTAAGTCAGAATGTAAAGGTCTTTTTTTCAAAATAGTGAGACAGTCTTTTTGTATAAAAATAGAAAAGTTTGTCTAGAGATCTCTTTTGTTATTCTAATGTCTTCCTTATTGTTTTCATGTTCCCAGGCTTCTGGATATGCCAATTAGATATATGAGAAAAATAATTTAAAACTGAAAATTAATTTAGTCACATCCCAGTAAGAAGAAGGTAGATATTAATAAAAGAAATTTTAATGAAAGCAAATCCTCTACAGGAATTGAACCCATACCCTTTCATAACACCACCAGTTACCCTATTCACAAGGCTACATTAAGCTAGTAGCACAACAGAATCTGGTGTTGTATTAGCCAACAGAGGATGCTCTTTGATCTTTATGAATGTAATAAAAATTTATTAAGAGGAGCAAAGTAATAAAATTTTACATGACTACTGAATGTAAATGAAGTGCATTCCCTAGGTCATTCCAAGGACTATATGAATGCAATTTAGTGACATTCAGAGGAAATACAGCATATGTCTGGTCCTCGGTGATAAAAACACTTGAGAAGACAGACTTGTATTTTCTGGCTTCAGCTCTTGAAGTTCTATTTGGGATACCAATTTCTGGTATATGTTATTAGCTGAGAAGATCTTCCCACAATACTAATAACATTCCAATATTTGGATTATTAATTGCTGTAATGTATACATAGGACATTTAAAGCTGCATATGGTTCCAACCAGTGAGAACATTATTTAACCAATAAAAGAGTATCTAAATGATGAAACAAGTCTCTTCCTTTAGTAAGATCTTTTTTTTTTTTACTTTATTTGCAAATCTTACTGGGCATATTCTCAGTGCTAGAGCTCTTTTTACATTATAAAAAAAAAAATTACCTTAATGCTTAATTCAAATTACTTTTAGCAAATGATTTCTACAATGAACAGCCTTTTTTTTTTTTCCAGAGCTTGAACTACAATGTTAACACATATAGAGAATGAAGTAACAAGTACAGAGATAAATACGTGTACTTATAAACATCCAATAAACACCCAAGTGTAAGGATGAATGACAGTATCAAAATTTAGTATTCACTCAGCCAACAGTTACTATGGTGTGAATAAAACGTATAATTAAAATTTAAGCATCTAACCAAGATACCTACATTATGACACTTTTCATTCTGGGCTTTGTGTGTAATCTGTGAAAAAAAATGTATGCTTCTTAAGGCTGATGCAGAGTTTACTCTTCTCCTACCATTCTAGAGAATCTGTAGAAAGATTAGGCCTATAGTTTAATTCCTCTGTCCCACCACCCCCTTCCTGAGTCTGTAAATAGTCTTTTCAGGATAGATTTTGTGTGTTAGATGATTGAAATTTAAATTATATATCCATAAATACGAAGTGAATCAGTTCATGTCAATAATGTCATCAAAGTCAACGATTAACTCTAGATGAACACCTAGCTATTAAATTCAGACTAACTGTACTTCAGCTTTTACTAAGTAACCACATATTGGATAAAGATTTCATTGTACAACATTAAAAAATAAGGCTTGAATCTAGACTATCACAAAAAACATTTGTGTTGATATTTTCATTAAAAAAAAGTCCTATTAAGAGATAAACAATGTTAGTGTATCACCCATATACCAGAATTGAAATAAAAGCCTTCTCATGTTTAACTTTGTCAGATGAAAATAAACAGGAAAACTAATATTATGGGTGTAAACAGTTATTGATGTATATATTGATTTGCTAATCTTTAAAAGTAACATTTTTCCAGGAGGTCTACTCTCATCACCTTAAGGTTTTGTGGGATTTTTAGTTGCTTTTTCATGGGCCTGAAAAAAGTGAGCATCTTCTTACTGCAAACTATTTTGCGAGCCGTAATAAATTTTAATAGCTAATACTTGTAAAATATTTTTCTTCTGTTGTTTTTCTGTTTTGGGCTGTTAGTTAATTAGATAACTATTGTTCACTACAGCAGTTTAAATTTCTCCCCTTGGGTCAGAGCTTTAAAAGACATCCTATAGCTATTCAAAAAGTCTACCAAGTATATGTCTATCAAGCGTATTGGACAGGGAAGGTGTAAAGGAAGGAAAGGAGAGTACTCCATCTTCATGACAGAAAAGCAGATGTATGTTTAGCTGATATATTTAAATTTTGTTTGTGATATCATAATTGCATTCACCAACTACTTGACAACATTTTCATATTTTTTAAATCATCAATGATTTTTACTCAACAAATCACTAGATGTTCTAGACCTGGACAAAGAAAAGAGCAAATAAAGAGTATTTTGAAACTCACATATTACTCTGGGGTGTGAGGTCTGTTGTCCATCATATGGGAAGCAAAGGGCAGGTCCCCTGCTTCTCTTATATCTCATTCCCTGTTGCTTCTGTTCTAGTTCCCTGCTATTGGGGAATCAAATGTCCTGTTGCCATTTTGTCTTGTTAATGTTCCACAATAGCACACGGTCTGTTCCACCTAAAGCTAATAGCTTAAACTTCAGAGAATTCATCTTTCTGTGCAGTGTGTAAGAATGTTGTCTCATATTAACACAGTATGGGCTTCTTGCACACCATAGCTACCATATAAATATAAAGAGTACACTTTAGATCTTGTTATACTTTGTGAGTCTGATTTATAGAAAAACAACTAAGTAACTGCAATGATAAATCTATCTATCTAGTACAAAACCATGTTTAAAATCACAGTATATGTTTTGTTATAGAGTAAACTTTACTAAAAAGAGAATTCTAAATATCAGCTACTGTTGAAATACAGTGAAGAAATCCTTTGGGAACCACAAATACTGTTGCATTTTTTTAAAACATGCAGGAATGCATTTATAAATAATTTTTAAATTATTACCACTGTCAAATGTTTGTGCTTACAGCCCACCTGAGAATTGTGTTTTGGGCAGTTGATGTTCTCTCTAACTCTATCAGAGATCTAGTTGAAATTTCTTTCTGTATAGAAGACTCATTGTTACTTCCAAGTTGTTTGGTTTTGGTTTGGTTTGGGTTTTTTTAGTTTGGGTGGTTTGTTTGTGGTGTTGGGGTTTTTTTAGTGTAAAGTTGTGGGTTTTTTTAAAGAAAAATTAAAAATTAAAGAAAAATTTTGATTTGGATAAAACTAATCATCATTCACAGAGACTCTTCGGTCTCCCAGGCCAGTTTCATTAGAGAGTCTGCTTTTCATTGGAAGTGATGACATAAGCCTCCAGCAGTTGAATGTGTCTGTCTCCCTTTATCAGGGCTGAGATCAGGCATTGCAGCAGGGTCAGCTCACAGTCCAAGCTAACCTGCACCTTTATGTATCCATGTAATGAACTTTTATGTCTGCATACCTGTATATACAAATGCATACTATGTCTAATCTATATATCTAAAATACATCTATGCATAATTATTAAAATTTTTATACATATTTGTGCATTCCTTTATATATATTTGTGTATATATATATAAAATGCTATATATTTTAATATATGAGCACTTCCTTGTCTGAAGGAAAAAAAGGCAAGCAATCAGCGGCTGCTCAGAGACCAAATGGGTATGACAGTTTCAAAAGATTGAAAACTACCAATCACAGAGACATATGAAAATGTGGGTTATGATATTGCTAAAAATTGCAGCTGCTGTGTATGCATTCCTTTTCTGCTATACCTCTTCATAAAGAGGAAATGGTGGCTGGTCACTGTCATACTGTGCAAAAACAGGGCAGTATGAAAACATGTAGGGTCATGACATTGTCAAAAATCGTGTCTCCCTGTAAAATGCTAGGCAACATTTAAACAAACTGGATAGGCACAAGTCTAGGGGACCTTGTGGGATACATCCAGGAGTGCTGAGGGTGCTGACATTGTAAGACCACTCTCAGATATTTTTTTAAAGGTCATGGCAAGTGGCAGAGGTTGTTGAGGCTTGTTGAGGCTTGATCACTGTCATCTTCAAGAAGGGCAAGAAGGAGGATCTGGTGCTCCTCTAGTGAGCTGCTGAGTCTCACATCAATCCCCAGGAGGGTGGTGGAGCAACTAACCTTGGAAACCTTTTCCAGGCATATGAAGGAGAAGGTGGCTCTTGGGGGCTGTCAGCATGGATTTATGAAGATGAAATCATGCCTAATCAACCTGATAATCGCCTTCTATGATAAAACGACTAGCAGGGTGGATGAGGAGAGAGTTGTATAACTTGACATTAGCAAGGCTTTCCACAATGTCATAACATTTCATTGACAAACTGATGAATTACACACTAGTTAATTGGACAGTGAAATGAACTGAAATCTGGCAAAACTGCCAGGATCAAAGGGTTATCATTACTGGTGCAAAGTTTAGCTGGAGGACAGTCACTAATAGTGTGCCTCAGGGGTCAAGAGTGAGACCAATACTTCTTCACTTTATTAATGATACAGATAACAAGATATACTTCACCCACAGCAGGTTAGCAGAGGATACAAAACTGGGAGGGTTCATTAGATCTGGTAGTTTTACTGCCATTCAGAGGGACCTCAACAGGCAGACATCCTCATGAACTTCAGCAAGGGGAAATGCCAAGTATAACCCCAGGCACCAACCAGTACCTGCTGAGGGCTAACCAGCTGATAAGCAGCTTTTCAGACAAAGACCTGGGGATTCTGGTAGACACCCAGTTGACTATCCAACCTTATGTCAAAGAAGGTCAATACTCTTCTGGGCTGCACGAGGAGGAGTGTTACTAACAGCCTGAGGAAGGTGATACTTCCTCTGTTTTCAGGACTTGTGAAATACATCTGGAGTATTGTACCCAGTCCCGGTCTTGCCAGTGCAAGGAGGACTCTTCTTCTGGAGAGAGTTCAATGATGGGCACAAAAATAATATCTTTGATGATAATTATTTGCTTTCTCTGCTCTTGACAGACTCTGGACTTTCTGAAGCTGGAGAGATGAGCCTGTGCAAACCCATGAAGCTCAACAAGGCTAAGTGCAAGGTCAGGGCAATAACAAGCACACATATAGGCTTCCTGGAGACTGGATTGAGAGCAGCCCTGAGGAGAAGGACTTGAGGGTGTTGACTGACAAGAAGCTCAGCATGACCCATCAGTATGCGCTTGCAGCCCAGAAAGACAACTGTATGCTGAGCTGCATCAAAACAAGATTGACCAGCAGGTTGAGGGAGGTGATTCTTCCGCTCTGCTCCACTCTCTTGAGACCTCACCTGGAGTACTGCATTCAGCTCTAGGGCCCCCAGCATTAGAATGACATGGACATGTTGGAGTGAGTCCAGAGGAGGGCCACGAAGGTGATCAGCTGGGACAGTTGGGGTTGTTCAGCCTGGAGAAGAGAAGGGTCTGGGGATACCTATAGCTGCCTTCCAGTACCTAAAAAAGGCCTATAAGAAATCTGAAGAGGGATATTTTACAAGGGCATGTAGTGATAGGTCTAGGGGGAATGAATTTACAATGAAAGAGGGCAAATTTAGACTAGATATAAGGAAGAAATTCTTCACTGTGAGGGTGGTGAGGTGCTGACACAGGTTGTCCAGAGAAGCTGTGGCTGCCCTGTCCCTGGAAGTATTCAGGACGAGGCTTTGAGCAACCTGGTCTAGTGGAAGGTGTCCCTGCCCATGGCAGGAGGGTTGGAACTGGATGAGCTTTAACATCGCTTCTATCCCAAACCATTCTATGATTTTATGATTCTCAAGAGAGTGGAGCAGCTGTAGTATGAAGAGAGGCTGAGACAGCTGGATATGTTTAGCCTGGAGACAAGAATGCTCAGGAGGGATCTTACTTGTGCATAAATACCCGATGGGTGATAAAAGTGAAGGAGCTGGACTCTTCTCAGTGATATCCAGTGATAAGACAAGAACCAAGATATTGAAACAAGAAATTCCACTTCAATAAATGAAAAAAACCTTCTTTTACCCCACAAGTAATTAAATATTAGAGCAAGTTTTTCAGAGAGGTTGTGGAGTCTCAGTCCTTGGCAGGGGGTGTATTCAAAACCCAGCTAGATGTAGTCTTGAGCAACCTGCATTTGCTGACCTTTCTTTGAGCAGGTGGTTTGACAGGATGATCTCCAGAAGTTCCTTCCAAGCTCCACAATTTTGTGATTCTATGAGAAATATTTAATTCTTTTCTGTGGCTTGAATTTGTATATTGCCACAGGACTTATATTGTGTTTACACTGTATATAGTTGAGACACAAAGCAGTTTAATGTACTTGGTGATTTGAGAGAAGGCAAAGGAAAATGAGAGAGATTAAATTTTCTGCTGCTTTCCTTCATGGGCAATTGTAAAATGATAAAAGACATGGCAGGAATAATCCAAGAAAGGCTTGTGAAGAGGAAATACATTAATACATTGATGCTTTGCTATTTAATTCTGTAGTGCTGTAAATACCTTTTGAAACACACTCCCTCAGATGGCTCCACAGATGCTTTCACAACATATTGAAGCATCCTTCCTCCAGAGCAGGAGACCTTCATTTCTGTTGGGAAAGGTAGTTTGACAAAACAGCATAGAAAGCAAAACATCAATAAGAAACCATACTCACTTGCACTGCCTGTGTTTCTGAATCTCTTCATATTGATAGAAGTTAGCTTTTCTGACAGTGCTGTTCTCTTTCTTGCAACAAATATCCCTCAAACTCCAAAGTAATTTTATATTAATGTTTTGGAGGTTTTTTTAGTTTTTGTCTTTATATCTTCACAGCCATATGGTGATTCTCCTCAGATTTTTTCCCCATTCCTCAATGGGTTTTGTAATCAGAAAAATCTCAAATCTGTGGACTCTTGTGTTCCTATGGATCAGCTTCATATATCATGCACCTCTCCCTCAGCGCTGACTGCAACTGGTTTTTGTGCAAAGCTCTTAAAGGCGCACATTTCGTTTTACACGTGCTTCCCTCAGTTGTCCCTACTTGTTGCCTACATACTCTTTTTTCCTCCTCACTTTCACAGCTTTCGCATCTGTTCCACAACTCCCATCTGTTTTTTATTGTATTACTCCTCTATGAAAGATAAATATCTAACTAAACAGAAAGCTATGCAAAGCACTATTAAAACTGAGGATTTCATAGTTGATTTCCTTCATTCTCTCCCCTTATCCCCTGCTAATTCTTTCTTCTGTTTTGCCTTGTCTTGTATCATTGTAGTTATGTGTAATCAAACTCTTTGGGGGCAGGGATTACATCTAATTTATCTTCTTGTGTAATATTTTAGAGTACTGGCAGATTAAACAACAATATCTAGGGTGGACAAGGTAGCTTAAGATAGGAAAAGAAGTTTTTGGAAAATATTGCTCTTTTTATAGCTCGTTTGCTCAGAAAGAGAACTGCTGTTGTTTTATCACCAAAATGTAATGACAGATCTCCTACTAAATTTAATATATGAAGGTCATGGAGTAGAATTTATTTTAGAGTTTAAAGTTCTTGAGATGTGTTATTTCTAACCCCTTCTATGAAAATCCACTTTTTGATATTGAAGACTTGTAATGGATTTAAATTTTAATTTTAATAATGAATAGAATCAATAGAAGGATTTTATTTTTTTTAGATACTTCAAATAATGAAGACTTTTTGCTTCTTTAGTACAATGACCTTCACTGGACCCTAGAGCTTTGTTCTTAATATCTTAAAAAAGTACTAGGAAAAATATAACTTGTCTATAATAGTCCCAAAAAATGATAGTTTATATCTTCCAATAATTACTAGAAACTCAGATGAAAAAAATGCAATGGATCATTTTCTTATCTTCCAAAAATCAAAGTGACTCCACTGACATCAATATGATTATGAGCGATTTTGACATTGTAGAATCCTTAAAATAAACTGTGGTTCAAATAAAATACATCAGCGGTAAAGTCACAAATCCATCCTAAAAGTAAGTTTATTTTTTAATAGTATTTAATTCAATGTAATTCAATAGATAGATTTTGCAAAAAAAAATTTTTTTCCAAAGAAAATAATTATGTATCCTTATATTTTTTCATCATTACAAATTATGAATCAAGATTTCACAATAAAAACATGTGGAAATGTCATAGAAGGATTTCTTTCTAATTGGGTCGTGAAAACCACAGGAGGATAGGTTTGCTTCAGATGGAAGCTATTTTGTTTTGCGCTGTCCTCATATACAGCATGGTAACCATACTCACTCTAACAATTACTTTAATCATTAAAGAACAGATAAATCTAAAAGACTGTACTTCATTTATCGTCTAGAGAGAGCTCTTTGTTTGAAATTTCCATGCTTACAGGTGAAGATTCTTAGTGAGACTTTGAAGTAGGAGATGAAAATAACCCACAACAAATCACAGAAAGAAAAAAGAATATAAAAGACTGCAGGGTAAGATGAGAAACTGCAGGTCTAGAAAGTATTTAAATGACAAGATGGGTCAGGCAGAACTTTGCTTTAAGTATTTCTGATAAAGGGAAAAAGAAAAGCAAAAACACAAAGAAAATTTTAACATCAAATAATGTCAGTACAGAGCCTATTTTGTGCGTAAACAGAATGAACTTTCAGATTGCATAGCTCTTTCATGGCTGGCTTAATTTTAGGCAGGTCATTTTAGGAACTATTAAAACAGGTTGATATGAAGGAGTTTTCTTAAACATTTCAGACATGCGGAAGTGCTTTGCAATCGTTGCATGGATGATCAGCACACTAATTTTGGCCATTTGCAGTACTGTGAGCCTTAGTTCAATCTTACAGAACATATATTCATGTACTGATGTAATTGATATTGCTCATAAGTGCATTTTCACAATCAGGTCTTATTATATTTTATTGTAATTTATTTGAGATTTTAAGACAAAAAGGAAGCTTTACTATTAAATGATCTTCAGCTGAAAACTCAATCCCATTCTTACCTGTCACTGTATTTAATCTACAGCAGTATTTTCTAATGTTTATTTAAGCCCACATTGTCATCCTTTTCCTCCCCTCATTCCTGTACCGTTACTGATGCCTCTTCATTTTTTGCTGTGGCAGCAGCTGACAGCAGTGATTGCCCTGAGCATAAAGCCCAGGCCCTGCTATGGCTTATTCACCTGGACTGTCCTCTTTACCACACTCCTGTAACATTCAAACAGCTCACTGCTGGCATGCACTGCTGCAAACCTGTGACACAGGGTATAGATGTGTTTGTACCTCCAGCTCCAGGAGCACAGGAGCTTGCTTTTCCTGCTTCAGGCTCCTCTGACACAAATCAGCTCTCACCTGAGATATGTGCCTTTTTCCTGCAGTGTCTTCTAGCTTTGCCACCTTGACACTCAGGGCTGGCTCTTACCTGACTGCTTTGTAGTATGGGCCATGTCATGTAACTTTTCTCTTTCCGGTAAAACCAGTTCATGTTACCTTTCATGCTAGCATAAAACATGGTTAAATTAGGCTTTTCTCTACGAAAAAGGAAAATAAAATAGGGAAAATATGCTGTCATGTGCATTCAAACCAGTTACAACTTATATAATGACTGTTATGCTTTTCTCAGTGTTTGTGCGAGTATGTGAAAGCTTACATTTGTATTATCCCCCAAAATCCTTGAATTTTACTGTGGAATTCCTGCTCATTTTAGTGAACTTTGGTTTAGTGCCTAGAAGACTTTTATTTTAACCTCATAATCACCTGTATAAGAAGTTGAGAGATGTATGACTCCCCCCTCCCCCTATTTTTATTAAATGATTTTTCTCTTAAAAATACCCTGTTATAAAGCACTTATAATTTTGCTTCTTGGTTTTTTTATTTTCTCTGAACTTATTTTTGTCTCTTTTTATGAAATATTTTTTTTCTTGAGTTTGATTTTTTTAGTCCACTCTCAGTTTGCTTCTTGCTACTAATTCTTAACTCCCACTATTCCACCTCCATGTCAGACTATCCTGTGCCAGCACTTCCTCTGCTGAACAAAGGCTTGAGACAGCAGTGCTCTAGAAATTGAGAAGACACTGTAAAAAAGTACTATGAAAGTTGTGTTACGTTATACCCAAACTTTACAAATATTTCAAGATTTAGTGTGCAGTCTTAGTTTAAAGTAATCTGGAAAACTGAGTCTTACAATAATGAATTGCAGTGTTGTACAAAACTTGGCATATACATATCTTTGATGCAGGTAGGGATTTGTTATTCTTGCCTTCAGGCAATTTATCAAATCTAGGAGAGTTAGCTGCTCCTTTTTAGGGTAAAGTAGCTTTATGGATGTATTTCAGAATGAGGTATGATGCTTTTTCAGAATTCTAGAAATATTATAATGTAAACAGATCAGAAAATTGTATGAAATGTATAAGATGCTGAAGAGTAATGGGAAAAATTATTTCATGTTACCACAACAAAAATACTGTCTCTATAAGATAGCTGCAATTCTCTAGCTGTGGTAAATTTTTGGAATGTACTTACAAATGCCAAGATTTCATATGAAACATTTAAACAAACCAATGTTATGTTCTCAGAATTTATGTGAAATTTCACGTTATTAAAAAAAAAAAAGCAAAAGCAGAGGTTCAAATGCTATGCAAGTGACTAGTATATAGTCATCTAGATAAACCAGAAGATTTCTAGTATTATCACCACCTTTCGCTCCCATGTTTCTTTTTAAATTTCTGATAATACCTTGCCTTTTGACATAATCTCTTAAAACCGAATTAATTTTGCTTGTAGTCTTTGCTTTTTCATAATATCCTCATATGTCCTGGTTTTTTATTGGTATGTTCTTATCATATTTTCTTGTCTGATAGTATTGTATTTTGAGAACCTAAGTTTTTAAAGGCCGTTTCTTATCTTGTAGTGGAATATCTGTTATTGTTTAAACATTATTGTCTCTTGAATCATGCTACTTCAAGGAGTTAGACGGCTAAGTCACTATGTTCAGAATACTCATGTTGGCTTGGTCATGTCCTCTGAAAGTGAGTGATGAAAACACCATTGATTGTAGTGACAATAAAATTAGACTATATGCTTTTAGAAATAACTGAAACTGTTAAAACTGATGTAATTCTATTATAAAGAAGAAGAAAAAAAAGTATGTGATATTCCATCTGTGAACTATTTTAATGTTAGTGGCAAGTCTCTTCGTCAGTGAATTTCAAATTACAAACTCATACTAAAAATTAGTAAGGTGTTGAAATATTTATCTATTATTCAACAAATATGTTCTGCTTTTATACATAGGAAATTTGTTCTATTACCCTATCATGCCTTTCTTTTTGTAAAAATCCTTCTGATAAAGTAAAAATTAAGTTTTATTTATTTCCTCATACAATCTTTAATTTTGTGTAATCCATACTAAAACCATAGCAATTGTGCTCCAGGCATTTTAATAAAACATGTTTCATATGTTTCCAAACGGATCTGTGTTTTAATTTGAATTAATGGCTTCTTTCAGCTACAGATTTTTTAGGTTTTTCCAGGATTTTGTTTGCCTGAATTTGATCAAACAGTGGCATCCAGTGGGAAAAGTAGATGTGTATTCCCAAGAGGTGTAGTTATTGATACATATATCAGCTATGTTCATTTTAAAAAGGGAAGAGAGAAATGCAAAATATTTTTTTAATTTATAATAAGTAACAGTATGACAGACTTCTTAAGCCGGTTCAATCTTTCTGGTAGGAAGCTTTGATTCCCTTATTCGGTCAGTCTTTGATTCCCTTAGTTTTTGCTGGACTGTTTTCATTTCAAAATAGCACAATTTGAATCATTATCTGACAGTTGCTTCTGTTACTGTTATATTCCCTGAACAGAAGGTACAGTACTGAACAAAAGATACAGTACTGAATACAAACTACTCATGTGTTGATGGGAAATACAGGGGATTAACGCCTTTGAAATCTATACCTTGCGTTTGGTTTTGCTTCTTATTTCTTTAATTTGTTTTGCTGTAACTGCATTTATTTCTAAAGACAAAGTGGCTGTGTCTACTTTGTTTTATTTTTGTTATCTTTGTATGACACAACAATAGACTGTCTTGTGTATGCTACCAGGAGTTTCTCAGTCTTTTTAACTGATAGGTGGATGATAAATTGTGATATTAAAAAAAAAATAAAAAATTAAAAAATTCAACCAAATACATCTTAATGTCTAATATCAACTAAAATTGCTCTTTATAATTGGAAATATTAAGAAACCTGATGGGTGAGGAATAAAATGAAGGAGCTGGACTCTTCTCAGTGATATCCAGTGATAAGACAAGAACCAAGAAATTGAAACAAGAAATTCCACTTCAATAAATAAAAAAACCCCTTCTTTTACCCTACAAGTGATTAAATATTGGAGCATGTTTTTCAGAGAGGTTGTGGAGTCTCAGTCCCTGGCAGGACTTCTTTCTAATGGGAAATATTAAGAAACCAAGCTTTTAAAAAGAACTAATAAGTTACTACAATGCCCCTGTACAATCAAAGCCAAACATTAAAGAAACATAATGTAATCAGAAAATAGCTGATAAAACAGAAGGAAAAAAATACCCCAAGAGAGAAATTATTTTCTGATTCTTTATTGAAGAGCTATCACACCTTATTTATTCTATCATAATACATATAGGATTCTGGACAAGGAGAAAGTAAAAGCACTATGAGTTTACATTAAGAATAGGACATTTGAAATTCAGTCCTCTTGCTGCAACACTTCTTTCTTGACAGTCAGTGAGGTGGTTACTTTATATTTTACTATTCAGCAAGTATATCTTGTTTCTTTTAAATAAATAAAGTAAAAAAGAAAGTGGTTTTGCAAAGAAAGAAAGAGAAGAGTAAGGAAATAAACCACAGGTATTTTCAGTGGACATTTGTGCTCGCTCTTTCTGCCCCTTCGTTGCAATCTGTATTTCCTCTTGAAAGTTTCCTGCAATTTTGTATATTTGCGGTAGGATTCCTCTAATTAAATGTTGACAGTTTCTTCATGATTTATTTCTCTTATTCTCATAACCTAATCACTTTCTGCCAAGAGCTAGTTGACAGAACTGTCAATTTCTTCACGTCCTTCTGTTAGCCTCAGTCACTGATTCATCACATGCCTTCTTGAAATACCACTCAGCACCACTTTTGATAGGCTGGCCAGCAGGAAGACCTGTCTGACTGCCAGGATATTTTTCATTCTTCAGACCCACTCTTTCCAGTTCTGTGACTGAACAGGGTTTATAGGTGTTTAGCTGACTGTCCATGATCAGCAAAAACAGCTGATAGAGATAAGACATGAATTTACAATGTGTTTTCACTCAGCATAGTCAGCATTTTCTCTTCAAAACAAAAACCAGTGCTAAATTGGGCAGCTTTATGCAACAATTGCTCTCTCAAGGCTTGTCGAGACAATTACTACAGTTTCCTATAAGGCAACCTGTTCTCTTCTTTGAGAGAGGAGTTTCAAAAAGCTTCACAAACAAGAAACTGTTCTCCTACTCCGTAGGGGAGGAGAAACAGTGTTAACCTGTCTGCAGGAGCATGGATATATAGAAAGAAGGGGGGGTCCTTGGGAATACAAAATTTTAGGTCTAAGTAAAAATTTTTGCCTTACCTTGCCTTGCCTTGCCTTGCCTTGCCTTGACTTTGCTTGCCTTGCCTTCCCTTCTTTTCCCTTCCTTTCCCTTCCCTTTCCATCACAGTTTATTTATGTCCCTTAATATAGATAATAGAAATAATATAAACAATATGATATAAAATTAATACAATTTTGTTCCAAATTTCTTTTTTTTTTTCCCCAGTGAAAATAAAACTTCAGTTAAAAAAATAAATTGAAACAGAAGCAGAGGCAGGAATGCAATTATTCACCATGTGGCTGATTGGTATTACAGATTTCAGGAATACAAATTCCAAGAATTTGATCAAATTTTCTAATTTCCCTTCTAAGCATATATAGCAGATCTCAGTTTATATTCAGAATTAGGTCTTCTTTCTATTTATTGCTTCAAGGCAAAAAATTAAAAGGAAATGGAAATAAAGCATGTAACCACTACTGTCTGTGTGCAGGTCAAGATTCAACTTTATAATTAAAACATGATAAATGCTGGGTATAAGCCTTAACACACAGTTCCTCTAGAAAGAAGGTTCCTGTCAGCCATTGTTCATTTAAAGAAATATTTAGCTGCCCATAGTCTGAAAATATGCTAATAAGCTATTGACACTTACTATCTTGAAACATAAAGCTCTCGTGAGGCACACTCTAAATGTTGAAGAAATTAACCTCCTGTTATTTCAGAGTTTCTCTTTTTTTATCATTATATATATTTTTCTTGTGATTTATTTCTGACCATGTTTTTGAGAATGAAACATAATGTTGACATTTAGCAGAACCTAGATACTAAAGATGTATATTTGCAATTTTCATTTGTTATTAATTGCCTTTTAAATTCTACTATAATACTATAAAATTAAGCAAAATGCATTCTTTAAATAGGCAGAGATGTCTTTCTAATTTAGGTTCACTACCTGGTTTTCACTTATGCAAATTATGATGAGCTTTCACAGTTTTTATAATCTGTTTATTTTCAATGAAACCAGAGACTAAAACCTGCAATTAATTGTGAATTTTATGCAGTTAAAAAAAAATAAAAAATCTTCTTGTATTTTAAACACACAAAACCAGTTCAAAATAAGACAACACTATGCAATTTATTTTATAATGGTACAAAAAAGTGTGTCATTCTGAGCATATATGGCATAGCAATAAATCTCTGTAAATATTGACAGAACCTGCCAGTTCTAGACCACAGCTTAAGCCGAATATTTTCAAGTAAGATCCAATTACCATTTTTTCCATTTCTTGCTGTGGCAGACTTGTTTCATTAGCAAAAAGTGTGTGTCCATTGCAATGGATCTCGAAACTAATATGCATTTTACTACTCCTGAACAACTAGGGAATAGGAAAATGAGATGGTATGTTGTTGGTTACAGTAGTATGCATATCTCTTGAGTATTGCTTTGAATTAATTTATTTTTACTATACAGGGTCATTGTTGAGAAAAGAAGTCCTTTTTCATCTGTTTCTCTTTAACTCTTGCATTATGATGGAAATTCTGTGGGTATGATCTGACTCGTGAGTTCCACTTATTCCAGTGGAAATTAGGAACAATCATGATTAACCACTCTAAATCAGCTTTTGAACATTTTATATTATTTTACCTTTGTTCTGAGTACTTGTGTTTAGATGCAATTCTCTTTTAGGAAAGTAATTATGTTCATATAATATTGAAAAATACAATCAGAGTTAAGATCCAGCATAATGGTTATAGTGCTCTGGTAGCCATCAAATACCTCTGACTGTATTCACTCTTGAATTCATTGCTTAATAGAAGAAATAGAAGAAAACTGAACAACTATTTTATTTTCCCTTTTTCTTCGCATGCTAAAATCAACATAAGCAATATGTAAAAAGCTTCTTTTAATTTTAATTTACTTTATTTCTTAATTAAAAAAATCTATTACAGTGTTTGCAATAGACTAATTTTTTGTACTACTCTTATTTTTCAGTGTGCTGACCAAATCCTGAGAAGAACTGATAGTTCTGAAACTCTTTTACTACCTTTGAATCCCCACTCCAGATCTTTTTATTTTGTTCCTGATAGATGAGCTCTCTGGAGCTTTGTATCCCATAACAGAAAAAAAAAAAAAAAAGAAATGAAAGAAGAATTAAAACACTGAAATTAATTTCAAATATTATTACCTATTGTACAGTCCTTCCCTAGCTGCAACATACACCTGATCTGGAGGAGGGGCAGGTGTGCCTGGGAGTCAGACTGTCTCCAATTCATGTATGAATAGGCTTGCCTGAAGGTGTATGTTCACGAGCTGCCTGAGCACGAGGTGTATTCATTCTTGCCATGGAGATATGCAAAAAGGGCATCAATTCAGTCAATGAAGCACAGAGAGAGAGAGATTTCAGTCACCTTAAAGTAGCCACATAGGGATTCGTTTCCCTGAGCTAGGTGTAGCGCCATTTTACATGCTTGAGATGCCTAGCAGAGCATAGATCTCCGACAGTTACTTTGCTTCAAATTCATAACAGCCAGTTCCCTGACAATTCTTAGATACTAGTGGGTTTTCGACTGACACTAAATGCCTCTACATGAGTAGCTGCTTCATGTTTTGACATGATTTTAGATCTTTGTCTAGGCTGAATTACATTGGTTCATTCAGAATTTCATCATTCTCTGTGGAATTACAATAAAAATATGTCATAGAAGGCTGATAGCTAAAGAAGATTAAGCTATGAGATATATTTTGCACAATATAAAGTCAACAACAGCATTTCAGTATATCAGCATTATTTCTCAAAGTCCTGGGCATATATGAACTATTGATAATCTATTTGTGTTGTAATTGTTTACCTATATTCATTCTTTGCTGGCAAAAGATAGCAGTAGTGTTTTAGGATTTGAATTACAATACAGACGTCTTTGTACTCTTACTGAAGTATAATTTAGAAATAATATACAGTGATATGAAACCATTCTGAGAATTCTTTATTGAAAAGATACTCTGATATTTGACTGAAAGGAGACAAGAACATAAGGCTGGATATATTAAAAAAGTCATGCTTGCTGCCCTTGGACACTGCATAGGAACAGGAGTAATTTATTTCACTCTCTTATTTATCCCTTTGGTATCTGAAATGTAAAGCAAACTTGATTTTATCATGTTTTTTTCCAGTAATTTTCTTTGCACAAATGACCCAGAGAAATAATAATAAAAAAAGCGTACAAGATCTGGAGACAAACTTAAAGATCTGACTCACTATCAACATAATTCCACAAATTAAAATATCTATATATTGGTGTAGAATGTCACTTGGGGAAAACATTTCATCATATATTATAGCTGTTTTGTTTAATATGTTAGGTCACGTGTCACTGAACTTCAAATGACAAAACACTGAATACTGAAATTTAAAGTAGTAAATAACCATAAAAACACTCATTATGCATTTATTTGCAGGTAGAAGGAAAACAATCAATTCACAAAATAGTATGCACAGTTCAAATTAAATGGTGAGCTGGCAAGGTGCAATTGGGTAAGTGCCACCGTTATGCACGGTCTTGTATCCAAATGAGAGTTTGTCTGCATTTTTATTAGTAAAGAACAGTTTAACATCTAAATCTTACAAAATATAGAGCACTACTGCCCATATGTCATTATGACTTTATAAATATAAGAAATGCGCATTGTTATTTCCGTATTTCAAACAGACAGACCAAGCATTTATTTTTCTTCTAGACAAAAGTTTTCAATTACAGTATTGCTAAGGATCACTCTCAGTATCACTCTCAGTGAGTGGATCTCATTGAGAGTTCAAATTTTGCAGTTTTGACTTCATTTGTCCATATAATAAAAATATTTACAGAACAGTTTCACAGTAGGAAATTTTACCTAGTTACATTAAATTTCATAAGTACTTTAGTGAAATCATACTTGTCTAAATTTTTTTATATTTATAAACTGATTTTTAATTCTGATGGTTTTTTGTAATTTACAAGTTCATTTAATAGGAACTGCTTATACAAATAATTTACAAAATTCTATCAAAAAGAATCATTTTCTTGACATTTTACAGATTCAGGGTTATTCAGTGTGTAAAATTTCTCATAGCTGCCAAATTTCAGTAATCAGAATTGATAGTTGGTAGTCGCTTTAATATGAGTGGATCCTTCTGAGCGTGCACAGTTCTGTCATTGTGCATAACTGGACTCCAACAGGCTTACCACTTTTTTCTGGTTTTCCACTAGAAATTACGATGGGTTTTATCTGATTTAATTTGTCTCATGTCTAGAGATAATCATCAGAAGAACCTTTCATAACCTATGAAGCAAGGCTGAAACAGTTGGGATTGTTTAGCCTGAAGAAGAGAAGGCTCAGAGAAGACCTAATTGTGGCCTATCAATACTAAAAAGGGGTTGGTAAGAAAAACGGAGAAAATTGAGAGGAACTATTCATCAGGGCCTGTAGTGACAGAACAATGGGCTACAGTTTAAAACTGAAAGAGGGTAGGTTTAGATTAGATATGAGGAAGAAATTCTTTACTATGAGGGTGGTGAGGAACTGGAACAAGTTGCGCAGAGAAGTTGTGGCTGCCCCATTCCTGGAAGTGTTCAAGGACAGGTTGCATAGGGCTTTGAGCAACCTGGTCTAATGAAAGAAGTTTGTGGCCATGGACATCTTGTTCAGCCTCTGAGGTGGGTGGGGGATGGTAGAGGTGGGTGGACTAGCTGATCTTTAGAGATCCCTTCCAATCCAAACCTCTGTATGATTCTTAGGAGTATGGCACACCTCACACAGACATATAATACAGTTCGGATATGGCAGTCTCTGAAGAATTCTGTTTTTCTACATGAAATATAATGAGATTTAAAGATTATTACTATGGATTTCCACGTCAAACTATATCTCTGGTAGGGAAGGTCCTTAGATCCTACCCTAGTCCACAAAAAATAAAGGACTCCTCTAAAAATATATGAGAACATTCTCACTCTGCATTTACTATCTGCCTCAAAATGAAGTTATAATCTAATCTCTACATGGAGCTAGACTTCTAACATTCAGAGTTTTTATATGAATAATGTGGTTTAATAGTAAATTTATTTGAGTTATGAATTGTGACAATTCTTTAAAAAATCTAAGTGAACTTTCACTGTTTTAAAGTAGTTTTCTCATTCATTTTTCATTCTTTTGACCCACAATAGACAAGATGATCAAAAATTTTATTGGACAACTTCAGTAAAATGTATTTTTACTTCAATTTTTTTTTGGTATGGAACCTACTCTGTGGTCTAGAAGTGACTGTGGCAAAAAAAATTAGGTCTTTCCTAAATAGACCTAATAATGTTACAACATGCTTGATCTTGGTGCATCTTGAAAGAGTTTTAATATGTTTTCATTTGGTATTGGTAATGCATCATATGAAGGCATTCTTTGTCTATATAGGATAAAATTAATTCCTTTTCTACATAAATTATTTAACTTAGTTGGAAGTAATTTCTCCAAAATGATAAAAAACTGTATTAAAACTGATGTGTTTATTTTTCTTTTTTTTTTTAATGAGAGCCTGACCCCTTGCACTCTCCTCCACTGTAGAATAATTACTATCTACTATTACTAACACTTACAGAAATAAATGATCTAGTCAAGATTAGAATTAACAAGCACAGCTGATCAAGCCACTATGAACATGTCCTCCTTAGAGTCAGTTTCAGCTGATGTTGTTTACTCATCCTCAATTAGGCACTATCTTAGAGCATGTACTTGCTGAATATTTACTTCTAATCAGCAATTGCTATAGCAGTTTCATGGACTGTGGAGAAAACGTTCAACTAGAATCGGGAAATGTAACTGTCATATTCAGTAGAGGCCCTAGTGATATATGTAGTGGTAACTTAACAAATTGATGACACTGTACTGAACTGGAATAATACAATTTAGCAATTTTTCAAACAAAAAGTAACATGATTTGTTAACCTCATGTTTTGATTTGAAAATGTAATAAATTGAAAATTAATGCAAGGGAGTATTCATATTGCATTCAGTGATGATGTGGTTTAACCCCATCTGGTAACTCAGCACCACACAGTCACTTTCTCATCCTCCCCCTTCCCTCCACCGGCTGGGCAGGGAGGAGAATCAAAAGAATGTAAAACCCACAGATTGAGATAAGAAGAGTTTAATAACCAAAGTAAAGTAAAATATAGTGATAATAGAAAGAATACCAACAATAACAATAATGATAATAATAGGAAACAACAAGAGAAGAAATGAAAGTTCAGAAAACACAAGTGATGCACAATACAACTGCTCATCACCCACTGACCAATGCGGCTGACCTAAGCAGTGATCTGCCCTTCCAGGTAAGTCCCCCAGTTTATACAATGGGCATGCTGTGCTGTGGTATGGAACATCCCTTTGGCTAGTTTGGGTCAGGTGTCCTGTCTCTGCTCCCTCCTAGCTTCTTGTGCCCCTCCTCACTGGCAAAGCATGAGATGGAAAAGTCCTTTTACAGGGTAAAAGTGCTACTTAGCAACAGGTAAAACATCAGTGTGTTACCAGTGTTATTGCCAGACGAAAGCCAAAACACAGCACTGCACCAGCCACTAGGAAGAAAAATAACTGTTAGAGCTGAAATCAGGACAGACATTTACTATAAGTATAAACTAGCAGCTTAATATCTCAATTTCATAAATGCTCTCTTAAAAAAAATTCTTCCAAATTATACATTAGTTTCAGATTGATCAGTTAATGAAGATTTACTGTTTTGGTGAAAATGACAGCATAATACACTATTAAAAATTTGTGTGGAGAAAAGAACAATGAATCTCTGTTTATGACTTCATGTGCTTTGCATATTTATACCATGATATTCATTTATCCATGATAGTACTAAAAAACAAGCAAAGCATCAGGCTTAAAGACCAGAGCAGTAGTATCACAAAATCATGCCAAATCAGCTCACAAAACTGCCTCAGTGATTTCTAAATTGCTTTTAGCACTGATCACATATACTGTAGTGATGAAAATACTTCGAAGGAGTCCATGAGAAGATAAATCTGAAATAGAAACTATCTGAGTTCCCAGCCATGCTGTATTTTGGTCTGATATTATAATATCATGAGGCTTAAAGCACTATTGGTAGTTACTGATATATTAGAAATCTTCATCTGTTTCTTTCACTGGCTCAGAGTTAGTTTCCAGAATGGTTGTTTTATCAAAGAGTGGAGCTGGAAAACTTCAGAGCATTCAAACATGGCTGAAATTCATCAAATATTATGTATTTTTATAACACCACCACCACCCCCCCTAGCATAGTATCATGCATTCATGCTGTGAGCTGGTCAATAGTGATGAGGAGCCTTGGTCTGCTTTTCCCAAATGCTAGAACATGATTATTCCTATGTATAAATCCAAGGTTCTTCTTGAATACTAAGGGGTTTTTTCGTTCTTCAGTCTCAAAATAAATATAGAAAAAAAGTATTAGAAAAATAGTATCATAAATGTTTCAGGGAATGGCAAGAAAGATATCAAGGGTAGGAAAACGAGCATTGATGTGAGTTATAAGTAGGTTTCAGATTCTTCAGTCTGAAAAACAGTTACCTGGAAGAGTTGACAGAGGGCTTTTATAACCAATCTAGAGACAATGAATATGGACCACTTTTTCTCTGCCTCTTCCCATCGAAGAACTATGGGACATCGGATAAAACTAACAGGTAACACAAAAGGAGACCATATGTTGAACTTAGCCCTGCCTTGAGCAGGAGGTTGAACTAAATTTTCAACTTCTATTTTTTTCTAGGATTCTACAAGATAGTTTCTCAAAAACATAATCTGTAGAACACCTTCTTTCAGGATGCTGAGAACACTGAAAGCATACTTTGGTTTAAGGAAAGACTTGACAAGTTTAGTGAATAAATTTATTGAAGTTTTCTAAATTCTTAAAAATCACTTAGATTAAAAAAGCTGCAAATACTGGGCAGTACTTGGAAAAAGTATGCTTTTTTGGACATTATTTTCTAGCCTAGGCATGGCTCATGCAATATAGGTATAATGTGTTTGCTCTTGTATAATTTCATGTTACCTTATTTAGAACAATTACTACATTGATTAATGTTATTAAAGGTGATAAATTTGCAAGAATGTCTACATAGTCTGAGTGGTTACTTTTTATAAGTCTCATTTTTCTTAACTTCTTCATCCTTTATTTTTCTCTCTTCTTCTTTCTCTTTTTTTTTCTTTTAATGCCGGCAGGTATTATTGTGAGATATCACAGTGATATCTGTCCACTTTTCTCTTTTCTCTTTAGCACTGAGTAAATTTCTTCAGCATTCATCGAGATTCCTTTCACTGGAGCTGCCTAAAATTCAAGGCATCTTATCTAAATTAGTTCCATAGTGTCTCTCCACAGATGATGGAGAGATGCAGATACCTTGGCTGTATTAGATGAAGGAAAAAATACTCACCTTTTTCTTTTTCTTTTTTTCTTTTCTGTGCAAATCTTTCTGGTTATTTCTCTCTGTCAACTGTTTGGTTAGACTGTGACAAAACTAATGCAGCTCTCCTCCTCGGTTTCCATCTTGGCCTTATACAGTCCTTTCCTCAACATGGCAATTTACCTTGCATTCATGGTTAGACATGTCTGTTCTTTGAAGCTTGTTACCGGCCTCCTGTTACCTGCAATATAAAGTCTAACAATCTGTTTTCCAGAGGGTTTTGGTTTTTTTTTTTTTTATATTCCAAGTAGTTCACTGGAAATTGGACTATGAATAGAGATAATACTGTGTTGTAGTGGCTGCTCTACTTCTTTTTACCTAGCAGAAATCTTCCTACTCTGTCTGTGCAGGGGTCATGTATTTCTGGTTCCTGCCTAGACTGCCCGTGTTGGTGTGCGGTAGTGATGGTCTCTCTGCTGCAGTGCAGTGGTTTCCCTCTGTGAAGTGCAAGAGGGAAACAGTTGAAGAAGGTTTGACTGAGGTGGCTCTTGGTAAAGCTGTGGTGGGGATTGAATAGCTCCCCAAGTATGGAGTTTTAGCTAAGGACTTAGCCTGTACTCAGTAGCCCCTGAACTCATCAGACTAGTGCATAAAAAAGCATTTAAAAAGTTAGCAATCTCTCAGATATGCATAAGGCTTTTTATTTATTATGGAGAAGAACTCTGATAATGAGATAGAAAATTATTTTAAACACATAGTGAAGTGTATTGAATACATTTTTATCAGTATATCTTATGGCAAATTAATTACATGATAATATAGCAATAGAGTACTGTCTGTGATATATTAAGATTTAGATTAAAATAATTGTCACATTATATGAACTACTTCTATTCCCACTGATGATTATGACAAAACTTCCATTAACTTACCAAGAACAAAAATTTGTCCAGGAGCAGTAAAAATAGGAACAGAGAATATTTTTAAAGTTAAAATGACATAACTTATAATAGAAATTAATACACATTTAGGGGAAAAGAACAGAACTAGTAAACTCCTGCATAGTTAGGAATATTCCGTTTCAAGCTAAATTGAAGGATCAAATGATGATAATGAACCTTTCACATCTGCTTCACTAATTGGAACATGAAAAGCAGCCAGACTCCACACTGGGCTACAAAAAATGTCATGTTTGCTTCAAGAAGGGAATTGAAAGGCAGACGAAACCTCTGTTTTGCCATGGTCTTGCAGAATCATCCATTGCTAGCCTGAGAAAAGAAGAAAAATAAATAGGACAAATGTAACCAAGCTGGATCTGATACAGCATGTTTTACAGGCAATCAGCTTAACTGAAATGCCTTCTTTTGAAAGATTAGCCAGGTGGAACAGTGATATTCAGTTTGCGTGTGTTGGAAGGGGAAGATGAATGCCTCCAAATATCTATAGTTTTGAACCTTGATGTTTGCACCTTGCAGTATGAGCAGTGTATTTCTAGGTAGTTGACAAGTGATGTCAAATTAATGTTTGTTTTGATGGTTTTTTGTTTGGTTTGGGTTTGTTGGGTTTTTTGTTTTGTTTTGTTTTGTTTGTTTGTTTTGGTTTGGTTTGGTTTGGTTTGGTTTAATTGTTCTTTGTGTCTTGTCTGTAACTATATAAATTGGATGTTAGGTTGTGATCAAATGCATACATACGAATATGACTAATTTGAAAATTAAATTTCTTACATTTCCATTCAACAATACTTCTCCGTATCTTAAAATTGTGTTGGTTTTTTTGAGCAATTCTTTTAATTGTAAATTTGAGCTTCCAAGAAATCAGGAACTTGGGTGCGTGCAGTTGTATAAGACAGGGTTCTCTCAGATGTGACAGAATTTAAACACATCAATGAAACTGTGAAACCTTCTTTAGTTACAGTAAATGATCATTTAGTCACAGTGGTAAATTGTGGAGTCGATATGGGAAATGCTGTAAAAGTAATAGGGTAAACCAAAGTATGAGAAGCACGGTGATAAACTAGCTACATTGAAAAAGATTCCAGAGCTGTTGTGTCTGTAACACTATTCTCCATTTGAAGTTGGCAAGTACCTTAGCCAACACTAGAATGTATTTATATTTAACTCAGGCAAAATGCAGGTAAATCATTGAAGGCTGATTAAGGAAATGTGGTACTCGTGGAAAACAAAAAAACAATCAATCAAACAAATCATCCTACCAGAGAGAGCTCCTCATTGGGGCATCAATAACATCTTTCCCTATTTTATTATAAGATCTGACATGTCCCTGAACACTTGATATAAGTATAGAAAATAAGATTTTTAAAAAGTTGCAACAAGAACTGCTGTTTTCTTCGAGATAGATAGAATTTTTCTTAGCTGCTCGCAGAGAAAAAGATAAATGTTCTTCAGGATCACAGTAAAAGAAGGAAGTTTCATCTTAAGAGCTGAAAGAAAAAAACTTGAGCAAGGAAAAACTCATCTTCATCACCGGGTATAGTATGGAGGACTCCAAAGGAGACACTGTTTTGGGTTGGCACTTTGAAAAAATGTCAGCAAAAGAGGTTGTGTAATTTGTTTAATTACTGATTTCCTAATTGCCTTGGGTGAATAATTGAAGTCTATTTCAGGTATTATTCCCATACTAAAAATTCAGAATCTCTTATTGAAAGAGTAAGATCTATTAAACATACTGAAACATGTGGCTGAACCTCCCATTCTTCAATTTTAGCATAGGTTTGTCTGTTATTCTGTGATCTCACTGAGCATACACTGATTTGAAAAAACAAGGCAGTGTGAGAGGCATAGACAATATAGAAGAACACTTGGACAGAAAAATGTGGTTCTGAGGGAGTGTTTTTAACTTAAATATTATTGAAAAATGACACCTGTCTTTCTCCTCTAGTATTGACAACAATTACCTTCTCTCTGAATCATGCTGTGTTCAGAGTAGGACTTTGTACATGACTTTTAAATAAACAGGATTACCGCAATAACAACAACAAAAGAAAACAAAACAGTGGGCTTGAGCACCATTTTATCCCATAACTGAATCCAGTTTATATGGCTTGACTTTTGGCCTGCTGCTTATTACCAAAAGAAATAACAATACTAGTACTGTGACAATTCTATGCTGGAAACCATGAAACAGTAATAAAACAGTAATGGTAATAAAGTGATCGTGTAGTGCTGTTTTGGTGGAACACTGAAAATGTGTAAACCCATTCTGTTTACTTGAGATCGTCAAGTTATGAAATCGGTTCTTGAGGAATAAATCTGTTTCCAGAAGCAGGCAATGACCAGGTACTGAAACATAATGAAAATGTCTGAAAGCGCATGTGGTCATCAGATGGTAATATTCACCTTAACATCAGAATTGGAGCAGTGCTAACTCTGAAGTAGTCTGTGGACATAAACAAATATCTGCTCAGCTGCATGGTTATTCAGATACAACTAATTCTTTTGAATTGTTCCGGAGTTACTGTGTATGAACATCAGAGGCAGAATTATTCTGAGTTCTGAAGGTATCTGTTCATTCGAAAAGGACATATGATTATATTCATGTCAAGGAGTGTAATGAGAAGAGAAAATCATATAAAAATAATTCATCTTGTGGCAAAGATTATAACGGAAGTGGAGATTAACTCTGTGGAATAAAATAGTTTGGCATTTAATTCTCAATTTACATGTCTTAAAATAGATGTGTGCAATCCAGAACTTAGGTTTTAATGTTTGCATTTCCACATCCTAGAATTTCTATGTGATTCTGTCTTCTGGGAAAGTATGAAATTAAGGAAATGGATAGCATAAAAACTCTTCTTCAAGCTATATAATTTCATAAATACATTTGTGGCATCTCTGACCCAAATATGCTTTAAAAGATGTTTAAATTATTATTGTTCTTTCAAGCATTATCAGTTCAATACTACAATTTCAAAACTAGATCAAGCATCAAACCCACATTTGCAATGACAAACAAAAAAAGTGTTTGCAATATTTTTAATTGATCTATTAAAGATCTATCCATTTTTTTGTTATGTAGAAATACTGATTATAAAAATAAATTGATCTTGTGTAAAATCAAATATTCTTTTCATGTTATAACTACACCATTTTGTACATTAAAAGGCCTCTCTAAATTGGTAAGTTACCTTTAGACATTTTCAAGACTCACCTGAAATACAAATTACATACTATTTGGTTATTTAAAATATATTTCTGTAAGACATATCAAAATTTTAAATGATGAAACCAAAATTTCACAGACAGGGAAAAAAACCCCTAAACAATAGAATCCCCTAGGAGATACTGTTACCATCTTTTATTTTCACAGGAAAAACCTCAAAAGATATGCTAATAGACAGCCAAAGAAGACAAGAAAATAACCAAACATACATCCCCCTAACAATATAGCCTAATCTGAGCATTTCTCTTTAATTATACAATTTTTATTTCCCAACAAGTGTTTCAAAATGCTTGCAATAATCCGGTGGCTGTGACTCTTGAGGCTTAATCACAGAATAGTTTGGGCTGGAAGGGACCTCTGGAGATCATCTAGTGCAAGCCCCCCATTAAAGCAGATTGGCCTAGATCAGGTTGCACAAGATCAGGTTCAGGCAGTTTTTTAATATTTCTGGAGAAGGAAACTCTGCAATCTCGAAGTTTTCCCTCGTATTTAGATGTAGCTTCCTGTGATTCACTTTGTGCCCATTACTCCTTATCCTGTCACTGAGCACCACTGAAAAGAGTCTGGCCTCATCCTCTTGACATCCGACCTAAATACTATGCATTGATAAGATCTCCTCTCAGTTGTCTCTTCTACAGGCTAAACAGTCCCAGCTCTCTCAGCTCTTCCTCGTAAGAGAGAGGCTCCAGTCCCTTAACTGTCTTTGTAGACCTGTGATGGTCCCTCTCCAGTAGTTCTTTGTCTTCCTGGAACTGGGGAGCCCAGAACTGGACACAGTACTCAGGTGAGGCCTCACCAGGGCAGAGCAGAAAGGGAGGATTACCTCCCTTGACCTGCTGGCAGTGCTCTTCGTAATGCTACCCAGGATAACTGTTGGCCTTCTTGGGTCATGGACAACTTGTGCATCAGGAACCCAGCTCCTTCTCCTGGAGCTGATTTTCAACTGATCAACCCCTAACCTGTATGGGTCTGTGCATGGGGTTATTCCTCTGTTAGTTTGGTACCCTGCACTTGCCATTGTTGAACTTTATAAAGTTTCTCTCCACCCAACTCTCTAGCCTGTCCAGGTCTCACTGAATGACAGCACAGCATTCTGATGTATCAGCCACAGTTTTGTATCACCAATAAACTTGCCGAGGAGGGAGGCACTCTTCCCCTTCCAGGTCATTGATGAATAAGCTGAACAAGACTGGACCCAGTACTGACCCCTGGGGAAGACCACTAGCTATAAGCAGCTAACTAGGCTCTGCACTGTTGATCACAACCATCTGAGCTCTGCCATTCAGCCAGTTCTCTATCCACCTCAGTGTCCATTCATCTAACCCACACTTCCTGAGTTTACCAATGAGGATATTATGGGAGACAGTGCCAGAAGCCTTGCCTGTAGTACAGGTAGACAACATCCACTGGTGTCCCCTCATCTACCTAGCCAGTCATTCCACTATAGAAGTCTATCAGATTAGTCAAGCATGATTTCCTTAGTGAATCCATGTTAACTACTCCTGAGGACCTTCTTGTCTTCCATGTGCTTAGAGATGACACCCACGGTGAACTGTTTCATCACTTTTCCAGGGATGGAAGTGAGGCTGACTGTCATGTAGTCCTAAGCTCTTCCTGCTTGCCCTTTTTGAAGACTGCAGTGACACTGTCTTTCCTCCAGTCCTCAGGCACCTCTCCTGTTCCCTATGACCTTTCAAAGAGTATGGAGAGGGACTTAGCAACAATATCTTCCAGCTCGCTCAGCACTCATGGGTGCATTCCATCAGGACCCATAGATTTGTGGGTATCAAGTTTGCCTAAATGATCAGTGATCTCTAACCTGATCCTACTCTACCAAGGGAAGCTATTTCTTTCTCCAGACTTTCTCTCTTGCGTCCAAGGTCTGGGGTTCCTGAGGGCTGGCCTTAGCACTAAAGATGAAGCAAAGAAAGCATTCTGTAACTCCACCTTCTCTGTATCCTTCATCATCAGGGCATCCACTGCACCTTAATGGGCTAGCTCTAGTCAGCTGTATGTATATTACATTTAGTGACATGCTTGCTTTTCATACAACCATCCTGCAAGGTATGCCTATTACTATCCCACGAGTGCCATAATATCAGCATACTAAATCACCGATAGGAGCATCTGTCTCCAGTGAATGTCTTCCCACCTGTTCCTGTAAGACAGGATCATAGATCTGACAAAACCCGTTAAGGGTATAGGTACAACATTGATTTCCATATTGATTAAATATTACAGTTATTAAAACAATGTTGAGACATCATAGAAAAAAAATCATTCAGTCTTTAAATGAAAAAAATGCTCAAATAATTAAATTCTAATTTTCTTTTCCTAATAGCTGAAACTGATCTTAATATTTCTGGTCCTCTTCTGTGCGTTATTTGTAATGAATTGGATGTTCCAAACCACATGGAAGTATGGGAAAGGTTCAGAGGAGAGAAATGGTAAGTTTGACCTTATCCTTTGGTCCAAAGAGGTTCTGTAATTCACACTAAATGGAAAACTCACAAGATTATTTTGCTTATTTTGTATTATATACGTCTGATATACAACAAGCTACAAAAATTATTAATGTGCAACATACTGAGGTAATAAAATAGATTAACTTCATTGGGGTCTTAGAATCAGCTTTTGAAGCAAAGAAACTGCCCGTAATCACAGAGATTCAGGTTTTAATAATAACAGTCACAGATATCTGAGTTTATGTTGTGAAGTACTGTATCATCTACAAACATCTTTCTGGAAATTAGGTTCTTTCTTTACATCATACCAGCTGTTGCAGTTACCAGCTTATTTATTAGTATTTTGTATGCTGTTTCAAAATTGTACCAGGATTTTAAACATGTTTTTTTCTGAAACAAACAAAAGGAAATGGAGGAAGACAGGCAAAGGCAATATACCTTTGATAACAACAAAGTGTTTAATTTATATTTTCTGATACTTATTTATGCCACCAAAACATTTATTTGTTGCAATTTTAATGACTTCCTGATAAACTCCTTTATGTCATGCCAATGACTGAATGCTCTTTTTCCTTTGTATTCTGCTTTATATAAGTTAAAAAGCTCTAGGACAAGCATTAGAAGCCTGTGTTGCACAGTGTCCTATAGCTGGGTTGGCCATAGATCCCAAGAAGACACAAAAGGAAGTCAGGCTACAAAACAACAGCTGCTAGTGTAAGTAGGAAAAGGAGATCATCCATCTCATAGGACACCTCTTTTCCACAGCTTCATTTTAAGAATAGTTATCAGGAAGGGACTGACTACAGCAACTCGTATGAAGAGCAATAGTCTTCACTCTCCTAAGCCACAGTTAACAGCAAAAATAATATTTTAAATATCTATTTTGCAGATCTGACTGGGTGGGAGTTTTAAAGAGCCAGAAAATAAGACGGTAACTGAAATTTAATCAACAGAAAAAAAATTCTTCCATATGGAACTTTGGGCCCTATGTTTGTTTTAAGGGGAAGAGTAAGGAATATTTTAACCCATCCCATCTCCCTGGGCAAGTCATGATTTGGCCATCAAACCTGTGGAAAAAAAAAATAACAGTACCTAAGGAATGAAGGCAATATTGATAACTCCAGGTAATATTATTTCTACCTAACAAAGAGAATTTTCTCTCTACATCATTCCGTCCCTTTCTATGAAATGTACACACATACGTGAAAACTACTGCTGGACTTAATAACTGAAGTGCCTCTTGCTTGTTTTCAAATGTGTACATTGCCAAGCAAGCCCCTTGATTTGCCTTGACAAGCATATGTACTTCCAGGAGCACACTTTACAGTCCTCTAAAATAGTTTATGCAGTAATGTACTCGAGCATGACTCTATTCAGGCAGACATTTTAAGAAACCGAAGCTTTTGCTCAGCTAAAAGAACCAAAGAGAACTTTAGAGGGCTTTTTGCATCCAGCACTCTCAGTGAAGAAATCCTTTTCTGCTTAGTATAGCATCCCTTTTTTTTTCTGGAAGGTATGCTGTTCTGGGAACAAGGATGCAAAGAGCCTGCTACAAGCAGCATGTTAGAAAAGCAGCATAAGGTATATTCAGAACAAAAAAGTATAGAAAAACAAAAATCCTAAATGAAATATCCTACTTTTCAGAATATGCATGTAAATATACTTTAAAATAATACTTGACTCAGTGGGAGTAGAAAGGAAGTACAAAAGCTGCCAGCTAAAGCCCATGAAGCTGAAAGCAGAAATGCTGCTGTAAAACGAAAACAGCAGAGCCTCAGGCACTTTGCTCACTCTCAGGCTCAAGAAGGCAAGCTTGATGAATAGCAGATACCTTGTGAAGCACAGGATATTTCTTTCAATTAGTTATCAGTTTTATCTGGGAGATGGAAGGAAGCCTGAAATAATTCGCAAAGTCAGTGTCTAGCTGTTTTAAAAGCAACAATGTCACTGCATAGAAGCCGGGAAGCCTTGTATTGCTCTGGCAGGCAGAGCAGGAGAAAAAGAGTCCTTCTGTTAGAGTTACCATCCCCACTTCTCTCTAACAGAGGCTTCCTGCAAGCCTTGTGCTCAAGATTTTAAAGCCCCAGTTTTACACATCAGACATAGAACATAATGACTTCAAATGAGGACAAAAGAAGGAGCTTTCTTTATTTGCTGTTCTCTTTTCCTCATAAAGTGTAAATAGCTATATAAAATGGATTTTATAATTAATAAAATTATATAATAATTTTATTGTAATAATTTATATTATATTTATATTATAATTTTATTATATAATTATAATAATATAATAATTATAATATATATATTATATATATAATATAATAATTATAATAATATAATAATTATAATATATATATAATAAAATATATATAATTTTATTATAAAATAAATATTATAAAATAAATAAAATTTAATTATAGAATCCTATGGATTTTATAATTAAAAACTTCACTGACACTGGTCTGAAATTTCATCTCTCCTCTTTATAATGTTTGAATCCCTTGGAGGTGAATGCTCTTTCTTTGCAAGACAGTCATTCATGTGGAACTTTCTAGGCAGAAACTTTTCTTTGAGAGAGAGAGAGAGAGAGTTGCTTTAGGGATGAGACTATTTCTTTATTGAAATATATTCCTTTTTTTGGTTCCAGGGACTCTTTTGATTCTTTATCAAAGTCAGAGGACAGCACATCCTTGTAACTATTATTTAATCTCTTAAAGGAGAGGCCTTTAATATTTAAATTATATTAAAATACCACTTTTTTTTTTCTTACGATCTTTATTATCTGATAGTTTTTCCCAATTCAAGCTGGAGATTTTGGCAGTTTGTTTTCATTATAAGGTTACCCTAATATAATAACTTATCTTTAACTCCTCAGGAAAAAAAAATCACACTGAAGGAATGTGAATTTATAAGTAGCTCTAGGAACCTGAAGAGATCTTCCTCTAATGTGTGACTTGTTCTTTCTACCATTTCAGTAATATACATGTTAAATAACAACAAAGAAAAAAAAACCGAGTAGAACATTGTTCACCAGCTATGGACGTTGCCAATCACCAACTGGGCAAACCTTAGAGAGAGCTTGCGAGGTTATGTGTACAACACTATTTGATTTTAAATGTGTATTCATGACACATTTTGTAACATATGGTGTGCTAGGAAAACCATTTGTAAATCCCAATTTACGGAAGGAAATTAATATTTTTACTAAGAAATATTGAGAAACAGCTGTGGGGTTGTCAATTTTCTGCCTGTTGTTATTTCAAACAGGGAGGTCAAAATATAGCCTAGGAGATGGTTTGCAGTTTCCATATGTGCCTGTTGTGATCACACGGTCCAAATGCAATCGCTTTTCCATTGCGGGGCTCTTCATGACTGTTTTCTGCAGATATATATGAACTTTTTTAAAGTTACTGTTACGTTCAATAAAATACCAATAAAAGAGTTGGATTCATATGAGCTGGGTGAAAAAATGTCTTTTAAGTGCCTGGATTACTGAATTACAAACACTATAATTATGCTGCGTGATTGTGCATGATTATAGTTTTAATGGTCAGATAGATAAACCAGAACACCTGTGGACTCTTTAGTACCATCCTTTGGGAAAAGTATATTTAATCTGGTTTCCCAATTACCCTTACAAGGCTTGCTATAAATTGGTCAATTGAATTGCTTGCTTAAAAAGAAAAAATTAAAAATATATACATATTCATTTACACTCTTCGGGTGTATCAGTTTTTGTATTTATTGGCTGTAACTTTATCTGTTATGCTAGGCCTGTCTCTATTTTCTGCAATATCAGTGTGGATGCTGCATTCACATTTACCTTGAAGTTTTTCCTTCCACTTTTAATTTCACCTGTGACTGTATAGCAGGTGTTTTCTCTTCATGCATTCAGTTCCTAAACCTTTATTCTCCAGTTCTCTGTCCTAAGAATTATCTCTATCAGTATTCTTGTCCTCTAACCTCGATTTTACATTTCCCACCTATCTTCTTCAAGAAAGGCCAGCTTTCTCCTTGATTGTACTTGGATGTCTGTCTATTGACCTGTTCCCTGCAAACCCTTTTTTCAGGTGAAAATTATTCTTGTTCTTTCTGTCTTGCTTAGATTGAAACTGACCACCAACAGCTTCCTCTGCTATTCCCTGATCTGTACTTTGCTTCTCAATGAGCACTTAGCCATGAACTATTTGAATACCTTTTCTCAGTGCCAGCTCTGAATCCATCTGTAACTCCATTGACACTCCCTTGTCAGCAGTATCAATTACAGAAGCATCTTTAATTTATTCTTCTTTATCTGTCCCAAAATTGCAATGCTCAGCCAGTTCAGACAAGGGTTTAACAAATGCTTGTTATTATAAATTAAAGCAAATAAATACACTAACTACGTGTAAACATTCCCTGGCAGAGAATCCTAAAATGACTGCTCTCATATATGAAAAGATATGGAGACCTTCACTGGCTTGATTCCTATGGTTATTTTTGTTTGGAAAGTACTACACTAATTTGAGAAAGAAAGTCAGATTGATACACATATGTACAAAATTTCCATTTTTCAATGCAAACATAGTATGAATGTATCTATTTATATATGCTCTGGTTAAGGTATAACTGCCTCAGAGCTGGTTAATAGGAACCACAGCATATCCACAAAACCTTTGTACTCAGATTGGAAACTTGTTCACATAGGACTTGGAATAACAAGATGCTTTTTCTTTTCAGTTTTAATTATGTTAATAATTCTGTTTGTGTTCATAGTTCCATGATTTTGTAAAGCATACACATTTAACGTCTAGAGAGGAAGCAATCATCATCACTTTTTTTATTTCTTAATGCTAATTACCTGTTGCCTTAGATTTGCAATAATTTTAACTTAAATATAAGTTTCTGAATAATTTGGTTGCTACATAAAACAGATAGCATGCAATGTGGGAATACATGGGAAAAAATATGTGGTTTATGGTTCTATGCCAGTCTCTACAATGAGACATTTACATAGAAAGTATTAATTAAAGTACTATATATTTAGTTTATCTGTTAACAAATTCTATGGAACTCAGGAAAATACACTAAAAATATTTGACACATTATTATTTGATGCCACATTTTAAAAGTCTTAAGAATCTTTAGGTTTTGACCTTGCTTCCTTTCTCCTATGTACTTTTGCATTACAAAATTACAGATGAAGGCATTAGAAATGAAAATTAAATATTTACAATGAAAACAAATAGAAAGAGTGAACAGCCGAAAGTACTCCAAAGCCCAAAGTTCCAGCTTCAATGCCAAGACCTAACATAAGCCAGCAGTTTTATTAAATGAAAGATTATATGTCAATTACAATATTTTGACCTCTTGTGTTGGAAAGAACAAGGAATTGACAATTAAAAAATCGATTTATACAGTAGTACAGGTATTGATATTTTTTTCTGAAAGAACCACAGGACTAGGAAATAAATTACTGCTCTCTGCCCTCTGCCGTATACATTAAAAACTGTTTTGCTACAGCTGTTTTTTTTTCATCCCAAGAAATATTTCTCTTTTTAAGTAATTTTCAATTTTAGCATAAATCAGCATGCTTCAAAGACAAAAAAAAAAAAGAAGTTTGAAACTATGATCCAATAACTGGACATTACTTTTGATGTGTAAAAATTGAGTTGCTTCATTTAGATCACCTATTAGGGTTAGTAGACAATGATGAACCTCACAGTTATAAGTAAGATTGTCAGAAGGGCAGTAGGTGAGAAACAAAGAAACCAAAGTATGTATATATCTATATGCAAACACACACATGAAAGTATTTCTACATGAATACGTGATGGAATATGACTCAGAAAATGTGGAGGTAGATCCAATAGTGCAGGTTTATGCAGAGTGCTAATTTAGGTTCTGAAAATCTGCTGCGTGTTTTCTTAACGATTACACTGACGCATCAGTTCTGGATACAGCTCAGCTGCGAACAGCTCTGTGACACTGTAAAGATCCACCTATGTATTCAAAGTTTAAAACATCAGAAAAAAGTACTTGCAAAGTCAGAGTCGAGTTTTTCAGTGAGTGCCTGTATCTTGGAGCTGTTGGCTGTTCTGGGGTCCGTCAAGCATTTCTGTGGGTTTGACCAGGAATATCTGTCAGATGAAACTGATGGACTGTTTCACAGAAATTGACATATGTAAATCAGGGTGGGCTTTGTTGTTGTTGTTGGTTTTTTTGTTTGTTTCCCCACAAATTTGAAAAACCATGAAGGCTGTTATGCAAAAAAGAAATAATTCTGTCAATAATTCTGTCTTGGGTGCATTTGGGACTGAATATCTCACTGTCCACCTATCTCCCTCTGCTTACGTTTGGCGAGGAAGACAAACAGCTATACCAGAAAACTGGCTAAAGGTTATCAGACTCTCCATCATTAAATCAGCTACACAGAGAACAGAGTTTGTAATAATTTTATGGCTGATAGTTCATATCACACATGAGGTGAATTAATAATATGGATATGAAGAAAAACAATTTATTAATGTTAATAACTCTTCCAATAAAATTTCCAGGAGGACCTATAGTGATAAATTGAATAATTATGAGTATAATTATGACTAACTAGAACCATAATTTCATGCTAATGCAATAATAATGACACAAAAGTGTAGATCATGAATTTTAACTGCTCAGTTATTCCAAATTTCCACAAAGAGAGACTAAGAAAAATAAAAAGAAAAACCAAAAAAAACCTCCTCAGCCATAAAAATCTGATCAAGTTATGTTTTCCTGCCAAAGAAAAACTATTCACTGCTTAAACAGACATTACTTTGATTATTTTTAGTGGATTGCAAAAAAAAATTCTGATTTCAATTAGAAATCTAGTAGTATCTTGAAGGGAGGAAATGAATAGTTTGTGGAGCACACCATGAACCATCAATTAATCCTCTGGTTGCCTCTGAGGAGAAAAAAGAATACACAGAGAAATAATGGTTAAGTTTCATTTTAAACAAAGAATTATCATACATGAGTTTACTTTATTTCTGGGGAGGTGTATGTAGAGGATAATCACCCCAGAAAATCTGGTGTAAGTGTTCAGTAGTGAAACTCAGTGTAAGCTTCACCCCACAAGCAAACGCAGCTGAAGGTCATATTAATTTTTTATCTAATCATTTTGGTCTGGGGGATAGTGAAGATGAGAGCAGCTGGTGAAAGGTTTCTCTGAAAAAAAAAGCCAGTTTAATTCCTGAGAATTTATTACAAAAACTAATTAATCTCTCCAGCTTCAGGGAGACTCAGAACAATGTAACGTGGAGTCAAAGGCAATTGCTGTAGTTTTGGTTTAGTGTGGAAGAGATGTGGTTTTATGGGTCCTACTGATGTAAACTGTTGTTTGTCCATTAAAACTGCTGGATCTTAAAAGTTGTTGAGCAAAACTAGTATGTATTATCAGCACATGAGTCTTGAGTTCTGTATTTTATTTTGGTAGGAGAAAAAGGTTTTCCATGCTTATTCTTCACAATATGGAGAAAAAGCCTTGGGCTCAGAACATGATGTAAAACATCATACGTATTTGTATATTGCAGGCAGTGACTGTAGCTACTTACTGTCTCTGTCTATGCATTCAAGCATGTGAGAACAAACAAATTTATAAGAAAAACACACTTCTGGTTTAACTGTGTTTCTCTGATGACTAGCTGATTCACCCAAATGGCCTGAGGAAAAAGACTCCAGTTTTTTTTTCTACACCCTGGGGATTACTTGCAAAATGAAGCAGTTGGTGAGGGCCAAATTTATACCAGGGAACATGCTGACATTGTATCATTTTTCATACCAGTGTTTCAGACCCTCTCCTGGTTCCAGTTTAGTTAGAACAGGGATCCTTCCCTTCCCTTCCCTTCCCTTCCCTTCCCTTCCCTTCCCTTCCCTTCCCTTCCCTTCCCTTCCCTTCCCTTCCCTTCCCTTCCCTTCCCTTCCCTCCCTTCCCTTCCCGTCCCTGCCCTGCCCTTCCCTGCCCTCCCTTCCCTTCCCGTCCCTTCACTTCCTTCTTTCTTCTTTGTCCTGGCCTTCTGCCTCCCTTGACACTTCACACTGAAGGCCATGTCTGGACAGGATTGTAGCTGATTTGTTTTCAGACATCTCAGGTCAAACCATTCTCCTGGTAGGTTTTATCTCACAATGAAACAAACCTGACAGGTTTTGAAGATAAATTTCAAGGAATGCTTAAAACCCTTCTACTAGCATTAAAGTATTTTTTTCACCAAATAGAAAATACTGTTAGGAAATTGCTCAGATAGATACAGAGACATAGAGCCTGGAGCTAAAGTTATAGAAAAGATGAAGATTACCACAGCCTGACATGGAGCAGTCTTAGCTGCAAGCTCCATCCTTTGCCCATTCCTCACACAATTTTGTGAATGACCAAAGCATTAATTCAGTTTGGAAACTGTGAGATATTCCAACATCTGTTACTGATGATATGAAATTCCTGAACATAACTGTCAACCATAGAAGACCATCAAGCATGTTTTTTGGGGTATCAAATTTGTTGTAGATGAAAGTGAGTTAAAAATACACAGGATGTGCTTTAAAACTCTACTGAAATCAATTAGACTTAAGTACATAATTGAATGTAATCACATGCCTAACGGCTTTTTGGAATACAAATGGAGAATCAAACACAGGCCAAGTTATGCTAAGAGAAAGGGCAAATAAATCTGATAATAAGAAACTATGATCATGTCACTCTATCTATTGTTACATTCTATCACATCTTCCTCCCTTCCTTCCTTCCTTCCTTCCTTCCTTCCTTCCTTCCTTCCTTCCTTCCTTCCTTCCTTCCTTCCTTCCTTCCTTCCTTCCTTCCTTCCTTCCTTCCTTCCTTCCTTCCTTCCTTCCTTCCTTCCTTCCTTCCTTCCTTCCTTCCTTCCTTCCTTCCTTCCTTCCTTCCTTCCTTCCTTCCTCCCTCCCTCCCTCCCTCCCTCCCTCTCTTCCTCCCTCCCTTCCTTCCTTCCTTCCTCCCTCCCTCCCTCCCTCCCTTCCTCCCTTCCTCCCTCCCTCCCTCCCTCCCTTCCTCCCTTCCTCCCTTCCTCCCTTCCTTTCCTGTCTCTCTTTTTCTTTCTCTAACTGCATCTGCTTGTTTGCAACTGAAGATTTTTAACTTGAATATTATTGTATTTAGATTTATGGTAAAAATTAAAAAGGGGAAGGAGAAGGGGAAGGAGAAGGAGGAATATAAAGGGAGGGAAAATAGAAAAGAGAATGAGAAGGGGAAGGGGAATGGAAGAAAAGGGGCAGAGGCAGTAAAGGAAGGGGTGGAAAGAAACAGAATGGGAAGGGAAGGAAAAAGGACACTTAAGAAATTCTTTTACTGGAAGATATGTTAAAAAAGAAAAAAAAGAGCTAATTTCTTTATTTACATGGTAGAAGCATTAATTGCAGAATTTTGGTTAATTTTTTTTTTTAATTGGTCAAAATAAAGCAGAAATAACCAATGGTAGAATCCAATATGTACAGTCACAACAATTACTATATCAATAATATTAACAAAAAATGTCCAATACATTACTTTAGTCCTATGGGGAGAGAGAGGATTAGAGAAGGAAAACACTAGTATTTACACCAGTACTGGCAGACAGAAGAACCTCCACTACTCTTTCATGGCTATGAAGAAGGTTGTAAAAGACCACTTTATGTTAATGCCAACTTAAATAATATATTAAGTTTTTTTAAACTAGTATAGATTCCTTAACATAGGTAACAACCAACACAGTCACACAATGTAACAAATAATGAAGTTAAAATTAATCCTAAAATGAGAAGTCAAGGTTAAAAACTTAAAATTTTTAAAGTTTAAACATTAGATGATACACCACCTGAGCTTCTTTCATCTCAGATCAATGTCTGAATCTTTGGAGCACTGATCTTTTCCCATACTTAGACTTTTAAGTAACATTAATTTTTAGCAATTTTCTTGCCATTTATACATGATCAATGGAATAAAATTAAGACTTAGGCTTTCATGGGTAAGTTACTTGTCTGAAGTCATGGTTGTGGACTAAGGTTCTTTACATGACACTCATGAGCTTAAAGCTGATACATTTACTCAAAACCCGCACTGAGAAGCCTCATCCATCACTCAGAGACATTCCTGAGATTGAAGTTTTTTTCATGCTTATAGAAACTCAAGCAAATCTAAGACAGTAGGTCTTTAAGAGACCTATGATGTGGGTAACTTTACAGGCCTAATCACTGTCAAGTATTAACATGCACCCTGGAAAGCAAAAGACAGCAATGGCCATTAGCCTATAATTTCACAGGGATCATAAAAACAATCTAGCAGTACGTTCAGCTTAATGGTACTTAGTTTAAGGCTTTTTTTTTTTAAAAAAAAAAAAAGAATTGTTTCTTTTTTTCTCTATTTTTGGGCTATCATTGACCCTTTGACAAACACATGGTAAAAGCAGGATTTTCTGAAGAATCAGTGGGGGAATGATCTGTAAAGTAAGAGAAATGGGAAAAAGTATTTATATGAAAGTAATTAATTGTACAGTGCTTCAGGAGAGAGTTTATAAAGAACAGTGTAGAAAGTACCAGAGAAATAAAGTGGGACAGAAAACAAGCCACAGGATCACACAAAGAGATCACACAAAGATAAACGAAGAGGATGAACACCAGCCTGAGGCATGAACAAGGATTTGCTCCAAGTTCTGCTGGAGATTTAACTCTTATCTGAAAGGCCTAATTCAATCTAAAAGCTAAACCAGGATGTAGCTATATTGTATGTCACCTTCCTTCCTGATATTTCCCTTTATGGTTCCTCTGAAACTAGGAACATTTCAAGGCATCGATCCCGCACCTCCCTCAGCAGTTATCAGTAGCCAACAATATTAAGCACACACAGCGTCAGTGTGGTTTCAGCTACAGTGCAGACAGACAACATTTCCTCTTACATAGACAGGTAAGATATAAAAAATGAACCTGATCAAAGGTTAATAATTAATAAAATTCTCAGGAATGCAAGACTTTTAAAAAATATTGAGGATGGAATACTTAAATAAAAAATAATAATAATTTTTAGTTCAGTCTTTTGTGCTAAAATTAATAACTTTAGTAGATAGAAATGAATACAAAGTAGATAGCACATCCCTTATGCTTTTTTTCCTTTCTTTCTCTTTAATCTATCTATTGGGACTAAGTAAAATGCAATCTTTGAGATTCAACTTAACTTGATGATGTCTTTAGAAGGGAGAAAAGCTATAAAAATTATCTCATGGGATATCTGATGCATTAATATTGAAAATTTTATGTTTTATGGACTCACATGATTCAACCAAAGTTTTTAATATTATTATCACTACGCTACATTTTATAGCTTCGAACATAAGTTGTATCTGTTCAGGTCCATCTTTCTTCATTTAATCTGTGAAGTTGTCTTTCTGTTTGAAAACAATATCCTCATTCTTCCTTGAGATTTTCAGTTTCCTAACTTTCTTCATGTTACATGCGTTGTTCGCATATTACTGTTGGGAAATATATATTCTTAATGAGAATATGAAGATGGAAATGAATTTACTGTCACTTTGGATTTTTTTTTTTTTTAAGTAAGTATCAGCAGTATTGAACATATCCAAAGTTTTCCACACATATCTAGAATCCCATCTATAGTTTCAAGTAATTAGCCATTCTAACTGAAAAAAAAAAAAAAAATCACAATTTTTCTAATATTCAAATATTGGCCAATTACATGTGTTTTTAAAAGATGGAATTTCTTTCATTTCTGAGGAACTTACAAGCAATAGTTTTCACATTTCTTTAAAGATTTTAATTTGTAATACTCATGCTCTGTGGTGGGTTGACCCCAGCCAGCAGCTATGGACCACGCCACTGCTCCCTCACTGCCTCTGCCCTGTAGCAGGATGGGGCAAAGAAGAGCAAAAGAGATAAAAGTTGTGAGTTGAAATAAAGACAGTTTAAAAAGTGAAAGAAAGAGGAAAGAGACAGATCAGAGAAAACCAATCAAAACCTTCACAAAAAAAAATTTTAACAAAGGCAATCACCAACCACCTCCCACAAGAAGACTGATGCCCAGCCAGTCTCTGAGAAATGCGTACCTACCCAAAACCCACCTCCTCTCCTTTCTCATTGCTGAACATGACTTTATATGGCATTAAACATCTCTTTGGTCAGTTGGGGTCAGATGTTTTGGCTGTGTCTCCTTCTGAATTCTTGTGCAACCCCAGCATACCTGTTAGTGGAGGCAGAGTGAGAAACAGAAAAAATTGGTGCTGTACAAGCACTGTTCAGCAATAGCTAAAACACTGGTGTGTTATCAACACTCATTTGGTCACAAACACAAAATATAGCACCATATGGATTGCTTTGAAGAAAGTTAACTGTATCCTAACCAGACAGAGTACAATTCCCTTTCTCAGAATATCTGAAAAGATGTAACACTGAGCACAGCAGACTACTAGCAAAATAGAGACTTACACGCTTAAAATTTCCTCTTCACCAAAGCAAGATATAACTGGTACATTAATAATTAAGAAAAACACAAATATAATCATCACGAAGAATTGTTCACCAATAAAAGGTTCTGGCACTTTTGTGTAGGTCTGACATATACAAATGGAAGAAATTTATAGTATTTGCCTGTGTCCTGGGTTCAGCTATAGCAGTCATTTTTCTCCTTCTTAGTAGCTGGTGCAGTGCTGTGTTTTTTTAACTTTCAGCCTGGGAACAACGCTGATAACACCAATGTTTTAAGTTGTTGCTAAGTAATGTTTATTCCAACCAAGGACTTTCTCAGTCTCATGCTTTGCCAGGGAGGAGGGGAAGCCAGGAGGAAGCAGAGACAGGACACCTGACCCAAACTAGCCAAAGGGGTATTCCATACCACAGCACGTCATGCCCAGTATATAAACCGGGGGGAGTTACCCGGAAGGCCCAGATCACTGCTCGGGTCGGGCTCGGTATCAGTCGGCAGGTGGTGAGCAATTGTATCCTCTCCCCTTGTTGTTTCACTAATCATTATTATCACTGGTGGTAGCAGTAGTGGTTTTGTATTATACCTTAGTTGCAGGACTGCTCTTATCTCAACCCGTGGGAGTTACATTCTTCCGATTCTCCTCCCCATCCCTCCGGGAGCGGGGGGAGGAAGGTGGGGAGTGAGCGAGCGGCTGTGTGGTTCTGAGTTACCGGTTGGGCTCAAACCACGACAGCCTGGAAGACATCTAATCTAATCTCAAGGTTAAACTACTATTTACTTAACGGTTTGTACACAAAACACCTAATACAGACAGCTGGAACAGTGATGCAAAACAAAGTTCAGTAGCAAAAGAAATGATACTTAATTGTGTAAGGATAGTAAGTCAAGTCTTGTTTTTCTAATACTTCCTTTCTCAAAATCTTCCTGTAGCTTATTTACTGCTTGCAGAGCAAGGTTGCTGTTGCGCATTAGTACATATACCAAGGTGTGATTTAGTGGATTAATGATCATAGATAATTTTGAATACATGGCCTTCAGCTGTCATTCCAAATCACGCACCACCTATAGTTCCTTTGCTCTCTCTGCAGTCCTTATGATATCTCTCCAGCCCAGTGTGGATGTTTTGGACATCCAGGATGTCTCCAATGGTAAAACATGCCTGTGTGGTGTTTGCTAGCAAGAACCATCTTGTTATTGCTAATATGAAGAATCCATGCAGGGTCCCAAAAGGCTTCTACAGTTCTGTTGTGTGTGAAGTTCATGCATAGAAATCCTATGCCACAGTTTGTTCTAATGAAGGAGAATCATATCTGGAATTGATGGTGGACAGCGATTTTTCACTTATGCTAATCCAATGAAAAACAAACTCAAAACATTATACCAGGGATAGGTAACATTTCTTGGAAGGAAGGTGATACAGGTTGACAGAGAAACAGCTTAGGTCTGTATGTCAGAGCTCCTTCCTGTAAGACAACTACATATGTACCCATCATATGCAAGTCCTGAAACAGAATCTTGAAACAAGAATATAAAGATATTGTTTTCTGTGTGAATGGACATGGAATTCCATGACGAAAATTCTAACAGAAACATTTTTTACAATATTTTTTTTATTCATAACCATATATTACTATATCCATATTTAATTATATATTTAAAATATCTCTTAGATGTTTCCGTTATCAAACCTGTACTATTTAAATAACAATATTCTAAATCATTTTAGTGTGAGAATTTTTATAAACTAAGATACTAAGAAACATGACAGAAAAATTGGTGTTTTAACTCTCTTTTGTGACCGATTTCTTTCTGATTGCTAATCAGATTTTCTAATTATCTAAGTTCTGATTTCAAAAAGTAGTACTTCAAAAATAATATATGCTCATTAAAAATCAGGTCTGTCTACTAAAGATATTGTAATGTATTAGGCGTTCATTGTGAGCCAAGAGTACTTAATTCTATTTAGGTCTAGAATAGTTCTCAAAAGAGATACACAAGGGCATGAACTAAACAGAGACAATCAATCAAGTTTAAAAGGAATATACAAGGGGTTTAACATACTGTTTATAGCAATATATCCAATTACTGTGGGTGTGTGTTGGAACATGTATTATGCAGATTTCGTGCCTTAGAGCCATACTTGAATCTTTTTTTTATTAAGAGACTATGCAAATATAATGGCCATACCTTAATTGTTGTTGTCAAGTACTGATATCAGATTTATTGTTTGTGTATTTTAAGGTGTTCATTAACAAATGGAAAAATGCTCTGGCATTCCAGCTTTAACAAGAGAGATTAAAAGCATAGCAAATGCTTTCATAAGCATGCCTCTTGGCCTTCCATTGCAGCTCTGGTATAAAGAAGGAACTGACCTACTTAAAAGTACTAGGCACTTCCAAAGCTGGATAGCTAACAAAATTAATATTAAATACACTGAAATGTACAGATTGCTTTGTAACTTTAAACTTAGGCACGTAAGTGCTAAACCTAAGCACTAGGAAAACCCTTCTTTTCGATGACAGTTTAAAAATGCTCACTTAATTTGCCTACAAGTTGACTAAAATCATGCATAAGATCAGTTACTGCAGGATACTTTTTACAGAGTTTCTACACTAGTAATTTCAATTTCTCATTGCAATTTTAATCATTGTTAAAATTAGGGCTTCTAGACTTTGGTAACCTTCTGCCCTCTTTTTTTGAGAGATGTCTTTACAAGACTTTAACATTTTGTCATAAAGCCTTCAGAATTTTTTAATAGCTGAAAATCTTATTTTTATACACATTTAGAAATATTATACAGTACTGCAGCTAAATGTTAAATATATTAGCAAGACTGAATTAAAAATTTAAATGGTGGTAGGGAAAAGCTGAAATTTAATTATATTTTAATATCACATTTAGTGGAATATCCATAACTATTTTGTGACACTATTTTCATAAAAGCTTTGTGTTCAGAACTTCTGTTTATACCTTAGCCATGGATTGCTATGCTAGCACAAAATCCTTAAAAAAATGAATAATCTATGAGGTATCAACTGTGTTCCTGTGAGCACACTGATACTTCCCCAGACTATATCATGTACAACTTTCTGTTCTGCTTCTATCTGTGATGTATTTGAAGGAAAAAAACACTGCAGATAAACAGATATCCACATCGACAGTTAAACGAGGAGAAGGAGAGGAGAGGAGAGGAGAGGAGAGGAGAGGAGAGGAGAGGAGAGGAGAGGAGAGGAGAGGAGAGGAGAGGAGAGGAGAGGAGAGGAGAGGAGAGGAGAGGAGAGGAGAGGAGAGGAGAGGAGAGGAGAGGAGAGGAGAGGAGAGGAGAGGAGAGGAGAGGAGAGGAGAGGGGAGAGGAGGGGAGGGGAAGGGAAGGGAGGGGAGGGGAGGGGAGGGGAGAGATTAATATTTCAGTTGGAAAGGACCTACAATGATCGTCTAGTCCAACTGGCTCAGCAATTCAGGGCTGACTAAAAGCATGTTATTAAGGGCAGTGTTCAAATGCCCTTGTATTATTAGGAACCAGTAATTACCTAATGGGTTTGTAAAGTAGGAATAAAACAGGAAAATTGTATAGCTGTTTCTTGTCCTTATCTGCTACCACTGAATATGCACTGTTTACCCAAGTTCAACAGCACTATGTCTGCCCACTGCTAACAGCCAGAGAAGCAAAGAAACTTGTCCCAGTGCTGGGAAAAGTCAGAGTAGCAGGGAAACTTTACGCCTAATGTTGCCATCAGCCATCATGTATAATAGGTTGAGTTTGAAAATAGAGTATTTCCCTTATAAATCTCAGGCATGTCTTTGGGGAACAAAATTTAAAAGAATTTCCGTATTTTATACTGTCAACAAAAAGTGAATCATCTATTATCTGTCATGATACAATACAATTATGGATATTACTCTAAAACAATTGGTGACAGGCATAATAGAAATTAATTGTATGCATAATTAATCAATTATCATTTAATCAATCATCACACAGAAAACTTAATAATAAATATTTAAACTCTGTTGAAAAAAAGGAAAGTTAACATCATGAAAAGCATTGGAACTAAATTAGTAAAAGATTATTATTGTATTCTCTGTTCTGTTTTTCATTTTACTATGCATATTCAACAAAAATATGTGACATGATCTGTAAGAACCTGAACCCAGTGCCGATTAAAGTCAGGAGTAACTTTTTCCATGGTTCACTAACTTGCATCTTGTTGAATTGCTTCTAACAGCTGCCATTGAAACAAAGAGTGATCGGCATTTTGCATGTTTAGCTGGTCGCTAGAAGTTTTTTTAAAATTTGGATGGTAGATTTATTTTTCTCAGATGCTTATGGTCACAAATTAATTCGTGAATTGAATTCAACAGTCACAGCTGAAGTGTGCTTCTTACAATATGCAAAAGATTGACTTTAGATTCACACCTCTGAATTTTGGGAAATTGTTATAATTTAAATCCATCTTTCAAGTCATAATTGTAACTTCATTAGTATAAATGAAATTAGTGTAAAACCCTCACTTCCAGAAAATGGCAACAATTCAAGTCCTTCATACTCTTTAAAATGCTTACAACAAATTTATGTATAAATGACCAACAAATAGTGATCAAGGAGCTAAAAAGTGATTTTCATTTTAATTTATTCACTTTCTTTCTCAACCTGTCAAACAAGTAAAGGTCATTTGTGTGATGGAATAATTTACAATTGTGATGAACCCATTTTCTTCTGTCGGAGCCAGATATTTGCAGTATCTATTAAGCTATCCCACTGATAACATGATGCAAATAAAATTGATACTTTTGCTTCCTTCATTGTTTTTGAGCAATTTTTTACTAAGTTATGGTACAATGTTATCCACCTAATTGAAACAGCAAGGTAAAACTAAAATCATGTCAATTAATCTGTTGTCCAAATACTAGAGTTACAGGTTTATATTATTCAAGGAGCCAGTCATTCTATTTAACGAATTCCTTTAAGGCATACACTCCATTTAAGACTGCATTTTTTTTTATTTTTTTTTTTGAGTATCATTTAAGGGAATTCATTTTAATGTTTGGAAATGATAAGTAGAAGCAGTTAGGCAATGTTAATATGTGAAATGTTGTTTAACAAAACAATTACTTGTATGGGTTTGTTTCTCACTGAAGGGATAGGCTTCATGTATGCATTCTGCGGTCACAGCTGGTTTTTTTTTTTCTTGTGGGGAAAAAAAAATCTACATTATATTACTTTTCAAAATCTGATGTAAATAAGGGGACCAAAAGAATATTTTTATCCACTTGGGTTGCAAAAGTATTTGTTCTTTTTAAAATAAAATTGCTTTGACAGTTTATACTTAAGCCTTAAAGTTTTGTATTTTGTTGTATATGGTACATGTAACTAATTACATATGGGCTGTTTAGCTCCCACACCATCTTTACTTTGATTTTTCTTTCATTTTCATACCAATAACAAAACTAAATTTTTTTTCTCTGCCTGTGTTACTTCAGAACTTCCTTCTTCAGGCATTCTTGCTTTATTATATTAATATTAACATGTTAATAATATGAATTTACATTTTGTGTTTCAAACATGGCTACAATTTTCTCAAACCTACCTTCTCAAACCATTGTAACTCTCAAAATCTTAAGCAAAAGACATCATATATATATAGAGCTAAGAATTTAATATCATTGTAATTTATATATCAATAATCTAATAGTCCAAGTCAGAAAAGCCTCAATAAAATGTAGTACAAATCATTATATCAAAAAGCCATTCCTAGATCTCACCCTTCCAACATCTTTTGACATCTTTAGATGACAATGGAATCTTCCTCAAGAAGGAGGGGTATGGTGGGTGAACAGCATTTTGAGGTCTTTTCCCGAGACAAATATGATGATCATGGTGGGAGACCCGTACTTCTCAGTATTGGGATCTCCTTGGTTTCATTTTACATGCTTCCTTGGCATGGGCTGCTGCCTTCTGGGTGCTCCCAGCTGAGTGTGAGCCTGACCTTACAGCCTCCCCAGGCTCAACCCCCCAGGAGCTTTTGTTTGTTGGGCAGTGACTCCCTGGGTTTGCTACAGCTTTTAACTAGGAATGGCAAAAATTACATTTACTGGGTTATACATTTTGTTCTTCTTTGCATGTAAGCTATATAATCACCAGTTACATGAGCTTTTATACATTCATTATATTAAACGGACTTTTTTCTTTTAATGATGTCCTCTATGCTACATAATAAAAGATCTGCAATATTTGGGACAATAAAATATGTACATACACTATTATGATTAACTTTTTTGTAGGAAAAAAACATTGCAAATCACACTTGTGAGACACTTGTGAACCTTTTTTTTTTTCTCTGGAAAGCCAGTTGATCATAAAAATCTTATTCTGATACCAAACACCTTTTGTTGGAAGTGTTCTAATATTTTCACATTACCAGCAACAACTAATATCTCTTTGGCTTTTTGTCAATCACTTTGGCACAACTTTAAGGTTCAGAATTAAAATAGGTTATTTTATTTAACCTATTTAATAAATAGGGTAAATAATTTTAAATATTAATTTTAAACCTATTTCAATAGGTTAAATTTATTTAACCTATTTAATAAATAATAATTTATTTAATTATTTTATATATTTATTTTAAGTGCATATACCATAGCAGAGAAGGGGTGCTTAATCACAGAGGATCATTTAAATACATTTAAAATGAACAGTAGCAAAACTTTGTAGTGATTTATTTTTAATTGCCATGTCATGGTGTCTTAATATACAATTGTTGATGTAAAAATGGTTTTGATAGCAAAAATGAAATCATAGGGAGAAGGCAATAAATTTTCCATGACTGTTTTTTATTCTTATAAAGGAGATCCGCACTATGAGTTTTAAAATTGGGCTAACAATGCATGTAAACGCAAAATTAAAAAAGAATGAAATGTTTCAGCAAATGTAACTGTAATCCTGTTGTGAGTAAGGGACTGAATGTTAAATCTAAGGGAAGAAAAAGGCACTTGTAAAGTATATTGAAGGTGCTGTATTATTTTGCTTTGGAAAATCTTTATATAACTAGCTGTCATTTAGACTCTACGTTCTTAACTTTCTTAAGCATACTAAAATAAATAGTAAGATGCGGAACTATAGCAAGATACTGTCATTCTTTTATTGTTATACAGATTATCATTATCCACATAGATCTGAAGGAGAGATGATTAAGAAGAGTCAATTACATTTGCCCAAAAGCATAAAGAATTGAATTCTCTCTTGTGATTTACAATAGTTCCCTTAAGATGGCTGTTAAACAGAAGCTTTTCTACAGATCTCTGTAGGTGACAAAAAAATCTACAGGGTGACTGTCCTGAGTAATGACATCTAAGTTTCATTTTTAATTTACAAATATATATATGTATGTGTATATATATATATAAACTTAAAGAGATTTCCTGCTTTATTTACAAAGAACTATTTGGAAACATCAACCAGGTATGTGCATGGCACTGTTACCTTCCTGAGCCATCAGTGATCCTGACACAGTTCATTTAAATCATATGGAAAGTCTCACTTTTCAAAGCTATAGCCTTGAAAGTAGAGGGAAAGTGGGTTTCTTTGGGCTGCACCACAGTTCTGTCACTGTGAGAAGACTTCATACTCCAAGTGTTGCCTGAGACACTATGAATATTTAGGGCACCTTCTGTGATTGCTCTTTTTACACGCAGCATGGTGGTAGCTGCCTGCTGTTGTCAGGACACTTTCATCACTGTGAAGTGAAAGAGCTGCAAGGGACCGTGCTTGGAAGTCATTGCCTCCCGCCACCATTGACTGAAATCCTTCTGGAGCATCAGATGCCTGGATCTGACTTTCTCTGTTGTTTCAAAAATGTTGTAACCCTACTAAAAGTGAAATGAAAAGATGGTGACTTCCTATTAGAGAGATTTATCAAGATTTTGAATAACACACTACATCAGTTCTGAAAAGGAAAAAAAAGAACACCTCAGTTTTCACTAATTTCAACAGAAATATATGCTACTGTTGTCTGCTCAATAAGTATTGTGTTTCCTGTTCTGGGTTTTTCTAACCTTTTTATGATTTACTAAGGTTCTTCTACACTTCTATTATGTTCCTATTTCACTGTTTTTCACATGTATTCTGCTTACAAATTTAGACACTGCTGGTCTGTTCCTATATCTTTTTAGATTTCTTTAAACTTATCTTTGTTTGGGGGTTTTTTTGAATTCCAAGTCAAATTCTAGTAAATGGACAACTATAAAGTAAAGCCTAATGCTGAAGAGGTAAGGAGATTTCCTTCTTCTTGTCATTAGCTTGCTTTGCTGTTGACTAGGATGATTTTGAAGATTAACAAGTCCTGAAGTTTATTCTCTTTCAAATGTAGATCAAACCTTCTACCTAGAAATGTTAATTTATATGAGACTAATTGTTATTTCATTTTAACATCGTGATTCTCCTTAGATGCTCACAAGGCCTTGTAGAATATACTACATGAAGTTCTAGTTTCAGTGAATAATTAAAGAAAGGATATCAGAGTGGTATCCTGTCCAGGCACTCATAAGGTTCGGTCCAGCTCTGGTTTTGAGTACCCATTGACAATGTCTGTGCTGTTACTGTTGCTTGTTCCAGGAACTGAGCTTAGTTTCTTACAGGACTGACTTATAGCTTCTGCACATTGGCAGATAAATTCTGTACTGAATATTAGCACACAATTGAGTAAGAATTAACTTTAAATCCTTTTGCATTTGGCCTCTCTAGCTCACACCATGGTCGTTTCTTGTATAACTTAATGACAACACAGGCAAATTCTATGTAGGGAATTCCTCTCGATTTTTAGTTAGTACTCACTGTTTAGTGACCATTTAATGCAGAGATTTTGAATTTGGAGCTAAGTCACTATCAGGTGTGTCATCCTTGATCCCCTACAACACAGAGATGACTCATATGAGACTATAATGTGGTGTGGTACTAGAAAGACAAGTGACTCTGAAATTTTAAGATGTAAAATGTCACATTAGATGTTTCCTTCTCATAACTCTCTTATAGGAGAGATATATTATATTGTTGTCTGCTATTTTTAAGGCTAGGAGATTTTTGCTGTCATGTGGAATTTAGCAACCCCTGTCTCCTAGTGCTGGGTAGAGTAATTTTGAGGAAGGGCTATGGTCATCTTCTACAATGCCATCCTGTAGACTCTCATCTGCATCTTCTCAATTTCCAATAGCTGTATTCCTGTAAGGGGTATCTAGTCATCAGAGTTTTTTTTCCATATACTGCCTTCACAAAGTTCTGTTAAACATACTATTTTGTCGTAAAGATTTTCTGCACCATTGTGGCAAATATATGAACATCATAACCAGCTACAATTGCTAACTTCATAATGATTGTCTCTTCTGAAAATCATTTAGCTTCTGCTGTGGGCCGACTAGCACCCTGATGCCCATGTAATCTGTGATTACTTCATCAGCTGATGCTGCCAGTGTTCATTTCTGGCTAGCTTCAATCAAGAAGACATATTCAGATACTGAACACTCACTAGGACGTTTTCTGATTTACACGTTTTGTTGAGATTTTTGCCATCAGCTGACAGAAACTGAGTTAGAATAGCATAGACAATGCTTAGTTGCAGTTCATGTTACACCTTGTTATGCCTTAAACAATCCAGGCAAGCAATATGGTGTTCTTTTTCACACTGAATGGCCCCAGAAAGATTAGGATTTTCAAGTTGTCAGCCTGCCACCTTTATCATCAGCATCCCAGACTGCCAAGGTAGGAAAGAAATGCATAATGCTGTTTGCATGTAGTTTGGAATTCATACATAACACATACCTGCATCCGCTTACCCCCAGCTGTGTTTCTGGTCCCAATATTTCAAACACTTCCTTCACATCTGCATGGGAGACTGCTCTCTACAAGATATTTAAGGACTGTCACCCTTATATAAAACATAAGTATCCTTTTTCAATTTGCAAAACATGAAGAACAGAAACACACATTCCTCCTTGCTCTAAGACACTATTCCTTTCACAATGTAACCTTGTGAGTAAGGTGAATTTGCTGTTAGGGCTAACAAAGAGAAAAGAAGTACAAATGCATTGTGGAGTTGGTAACCAATGATGAAAGAGAAATGGAGAAGATTGTGTTAGAGAATATTCAAAACCAACTGAAAGCAGATACAAATCTGAGGAGCAAGAAGCTTTCCACTATGAATGGTATACTCTTAGTAGGGCGAGAAGTAAGGATGATTTGTCATAACTCCCCAGCATTCTTTTTAAAGAAGTCTTTCTGTGGAAGACTAGCTAGCACCATCAACCTAGGACTAGAGGAATACTGGGAGGCTGAGCACAATACACAAGAAAATGTAGAGGTTATCTAAATATCATTAGACAATAGTAGTTTTAACTGCATTATCAAGAAGAATTTTCTGTACTGATTAGATAATTTGGACTGTGTTAGTATTATTGTAACTGGACTAATAAGAACTCTTTGTTATATGTTGATTACACCATTAAAACATTAATTGTACTAACAAGAAATTCTTGGCCCTGCATACTGGTTGTGTTTCCTGCACTTATAACAAGATTTTGAGAGTAACAGTAACCATTTGCAATGTGTTGACCATATGGCAAGTGACCTCTTTGTAATACTGTTGGGAATCCTCCTGACAGCAAAACTATGAGACAACACAAGGTCCCTACAGATAGCTGATCTCTTCCAGCTTTTGTGTGCTAATACCTGAAACAGAAAAATGAATAGTGAGATGGCTTTTGCAACTCTCCAGATTGTTTTCTTACAACACTGTGCTGAAACTGGCACATGTATATTGTGGGAAGTAGCATGAAAGCACGAAGTTTGCTGATGTGAAGGGTGGCATTGAGTGGAGAAAAGTAAGTCTGTGTAGGAGAGGATGGAAACTATTTGATTATTGCCAAAGAGAAGTAACTGCTTGGTTGGAGAAGAAAGAGTTAAAGAAGAAGCAAAGTACACTGTGTGATTAAGCAGAGCAACCCAGGTGGACGGGAGCAGGAGAACAGAAAGATAAGGAACTGGTTATTTTGGGACTGTTTCTGAAACGACAAAGAATGTTGGAAAAAACAAAACTGCAAACCAGGAATTAAACATGATGTGCTAAAACTAGCTTGGTATAAAAGGTAGAGCAATAGGTTAAAAATATCTTTTGCTAGAATGGTATAAAAGCTAGAGCAATGGGCAATAAAGTGATTCGCTGCATGAAGATGCTCTGAGTCCATGCCGTTCATACGCCACAAGTCTGCTAGTAGAAGATTATTTCGAGCAGGAGAGATAGAATTATTCATACTGTCTTTTGGGTGTAGATATGAGAGTGTACAGCTGGTTTGCTTCCCTGACAAGTTGACAGCTTGATTCCTTCCTGAACAGAGCACAGGAGCACACTCACATCCTTGCAGGTATGATCAGGGCACTAGAGCACTGGTACAAAGTAGTGAAATTATTCCTTAATACAGATTCTTCCATAAAATGCTGACAGTTACTTAAGTTCAAGCTAATACTATAGTAAAACTCATAGCAAGAGGAGCTTCTATTTAAATTTTCTGAAACTCTGAATTACTAATCTTCTGTTCAAAATGAAACATTCTAAAGAAAATGTCACTAGGACAAGTTTTTTGGCCCAGGATGGAATTTCTATTAGTTTGTAAAAAAAAGCCCCAAATAAACAAACAACACCTTTCCTGATCACCTAAGCTCCATGCTTCCTTTTCTGTTAATGAACAAGCAAGACCTAAAACTGTGAAATGCAACTTTATTTTCCCGTTAGGAAAATAACCGGTGGATTTCACTTAGCTTTTCTTCTGCCCTCTGTAGATTCATTCAAGGAGCACCTACACTTCACCTTTCGACAGCACATAGTCTGCAGGGCCTGACAACTAATAACTTGCAGGATGCTTGAACATCTGTGAGTCCTTACCTCACAGATGTTCTTTTAGCTACATGAAAGAAATCCCTTGTCACCTCTCTCCATGCAATTCCAATTCTCAACTAATTATGAGCGTGTGTATGGTGATGATCACTCCCATGTGTCACGGAAGGAATTATGAATAAAAAATTTATGTAAATGAAACTTTGCCTGTTTCTCTCCACCAGGAGATGGAAGCAGAGAGTATTTTTTTTCCTTTGGGGCACACATACTTTTTGGGTTCTCAATGAATATTTTCTGCAGAAGTATACACATATGACTGTTCATTGTGTTCATGTAAGAACTGGAGCAATGATCTTAGTCTAGAGTGGTAGTTTCAAATATTTCCAGTTTTTCAACTAATTCAATATTACAGCAGAAGAAGGGATTCTGCCCTGTGAGTTTGAGTGCCTTGACAAGAGGTTTGTTTTTTTCTGAGTTACTTTCTCAAATTCCTAAGGGTAGGAAGTCTTCTTAATTTATTTTTATTTCCATGGAATACCAGTTCTTGGATTAATATTTGTACTACTTGAAGATTTGCTGAACTCCCAAAAGAGAAAAGATTCCTCTTTCCCACCCCAACTTCATTGTGAGTTGTTGATACCCTTACTAAGTACTTCACTGAGAACACTTACATTCATTCCTTTACTTTTAAGAAAATAATAAGGAGATAAAATTCAGCCAGAAAGATTAATCAAATAGTAAGAGAAAAAAAGTTAGAATTTCCAAAGGAATTTTGTTATCCTCCCCTGCCCCTGAAAACATTTAATATCACTGTAACAATGTATAATAAAAATATACGACATCTTAATTTATGAAACTCCTGTCTCTTTTTCTTAACGTCTGAAGTTTTTCAGCTTGGGAATCTAATGACACATCCTATAGAGACCTTCACAAACAGAACACAGTGGCTAACCAGTAAGACAGCAAACTTACGCACAAATGTAATGACAAGCCAGTGAAGGCAACTTGTGTATTTGATTAGAAATGCAAGTAGAAGAATGAATCTTTTATTTAACTTTAGTGTTAATATTTTTATCTACTGTGTCAAATTTAGGATGACATAGAATATAAAGCATAACCAATAATTGTGATAGCTATCATTGATTTTTCATGGAAGCATTTTTAATGTTCATTTATCAGAGAGAAGTAAAAATAATTGAGTACTATACAGTCCATAGCTAAACTGAAGGAAATTTTAGTTAAGTAAGTGGCATGTCAACCCTTTTGATGCATTTCTGTCTGAGGTTGAGACTGGAACAAATTTATAGTGAATAAAATTCATTTAGATTGCAAAAAGAGGGATGTCAGGAATGTGTGAAGGAATGCATTTACTAAAAATGCATTCTTAAATGTGTTCCCTAAAAAGAAAGAAAGAAGTGGTTACTTCAAAAAGTAAATAAATTCTAGTTATGCCCTCTTTAATACTCAAAACAAATCTGAATGTGAGAAAAAAATGGAAAAAAAAAAATTTGTTTCATTTGAACTGTACATGTAGAAGGAGCACTAGGCTGAAATAGGCTGTCTAAGAGGAGATAAGTCAAATACTGTAGCAGTATTAAAGTATAAAAAGATCATCTGCTCCTTTAAGGGTGTCTGGCCAATGGCCTTTACAGTGCAAAAGGAGTTAATAAGAAAAGGCAAAAGCCATATACAATATCATAAAGAGATGCAAACCTGACCAGGCAATAATGAGAATCAAACATGGTCAGAAACTTAGCCAGTAAGAGTAGGTGGAACATAGAAATATTAATTTCACTAGGGTTCATTCATTCCTCCGATTCAGGACCTTGTCAAATGTTCTAGGAAAAAGGGGAAAGCCACAGACAAAATATATAGAAACACAAGCCTGACTGCCAATATGAAGGCAGAGACAAGAAACACATGTGGTCAGTTGCACTAATTAATGGGCTATGCGTTAAATAACGGGCTCTTGCAAAACTACAAGGAATCCAGGACTTTGCAAATAATAAGGATGCAAACCAGAGGGACCGGGATGTTCAAGGGAATCAGTGGGACTGTGCTGAGGGAACATACAGGGGAACTAAATCAGGGAGAGAAAGGGAGAATACACTGAAAGGGGTATAAAAGGGTCTGTTTGCATGTAAAATGGAACCAGCCAGCACACTTTTCTGGCTGAACCCTGTGTCTGATCAGCACAGTCTATCCTATCTACTTGTATCTTCTTAAACCTTCTATTAACTATCTCTCTGTGTAATCTCACTCTCTGTTCCATGTATGTGTGTGCTGCAAGGACTAAGCAGCTGCTAGCTACTGGTGAGGCTCCGTGTGAGTGAAAATCAGTGCAAGTTACTGGATCCTGGACTGGGGGTGTGGGTGCCCCTGGCCTGTGGTATCAGCTATGGGAGCAAGTGGGGTCTCAGCATAAGGTACTGCAGTGAGTCAAGATCTTTAACTCCAGCCATGGGATGGGAACAGCGTGTGCCCCAAAAAACAACTACTGGGGGACTGGTGTGATGAAAGAGCTCAGTGTTAGCAGCTGGAGAGGGACCTCAGGACACAGATTCTGTGCTGGTTGCCAGCTGCTGGGACTCTGAGCATCTTTATTTTCCCCAGTGTTGGTGTTCATGGGTTGTGCATGTGCATTCTCTGGCAAACCTCAAGGACCAGTGAGTGAGTAGGAGGGCCTCAAGCTGGGGCTGAGGTATCAGCTGGATGTAGGATCCATGCTGGGATCCAGGAAACCCATGACCATGGGTGCCTGTGGGATGAGTGTGCAAGTGCCGCATGTGTGCAGCAAGCACTGAGCTAGACCAGTGTGTGAGTAGGGGACCCTTGGGGTGGGTAAAGAGGCTGGGTGCAGATAGGGGTGCCAGGAGTACAGAGGGGCTGTGCCAGTACTCAGGGGATCCACGTATATGTGTGTGCTTGTGAACCTGGAGAATATTTTGCGTGACATCCTGCTTCTGCCAGCCCAAGAGGAGGAGGGGACTTGGCTGTCTGTGACTGTGTTTTGTGTGAGTCCTCTGTGTAGATGGTGGTGTCTCTCAGACTGGACTGAGACTCCAGGTCCCTGGGAAGCAGGGCTGAGCTTCAGTGGTTGGCAGGAGAGAGTTCTGGGATGGCACTGCTGAAGGCAGCTTTGCTCCTAACATTCCTTAACGTAAAGTTTAGAGCTACTATAAATTTATCTTATAATATTCTTTTCTGGTTTTAAGAACTCATTCATCTGAATGGGAAAAAATACCTAAGATATTTGTTAGCATACTCTTTCATCCTGTCTCTTGTTGCTTCTAGAGGGATTTAAGTCACCATAATTCTTTGACACTCTGTATGAGACCTGCATATATCTTTTACTTGACCACTTTATTTGCATGGATTTTTCAATGACCATAAACTTCAAAAGACATTACAAAAAGATAAAATGGTCTCAGTTCTACTACCCAGGCATAAAGTAGCACAATGAATCAAGATTAGCTGGAGGACTTTTCTCAGGAATGCTGTTATTATGACTCTATATTCTCCATGGGAGACCAGGATAAGATATTTCAGATATAACCACTTACTTAATAAATGTGTATCTATCCCTGGAATTTAATAAATAAATAGATAAATTAATTAATAGCTGTTAATTTTACAGGTAACCACTTTAAAAATTACTCATACAAACTAAACATTACTGAAATCACCTGATACTAATTCTCTTAAAATCTGAAAATTCTCAAGTGGTTCACAAATATTTGTTATATCATCACATTGTGCAAAAGAAAAAAAAAAATCCTGTGAAAAACTAAATATCACCTTTTTCAAGTCAATCATGAAAATACTTCCATTGCAAAATTGCTTTTAAATGCTTGTACTGATACTGAAAAAAGTTAATTTTCCAGAGTCTTTCCTACAAATTACAACTGGAGCATGGAAATATTTTGCAATAGAGAAACTAGAAGTGTTATGAATCCTCACAATACATTTGTGAGGATCCCTGCAATTTCCTAGAAAAAGCAGACAGCAGAATTTTTACTGTGACAACTTCCCGAAGAGTCATTTATTTGGGTATTGTAGAAGCTGATGCATTCACATAACTTCCACTCATTCATTTAAAAATTGTTTGTTGTACCCAACAGGAAAAGAAATTATTTCATATGGACTTGTCTTGCATAATGATTTTAAGATTAACTGATATATTTTTCACCCACATTTTGGTATGTTAGCAACACAATAAATAGCCATACGTGCAGGGGACGGGGGTTTTAAAGTTTACTATAGTAGCTGTTATCTGAATACAATAAACTAAATTAATATCAGCCACATGGAAAATTCTTTCCACATTTTGGAAAGGCAGACTTCATTCATTTCTAAATCTATACCAAGTTCATTCTTAGAAGGGTGTGTATTGCTCTTCCTATTTATCAAATAGAGAGATACATAATTCTTCAATACTGTCATTCTTAGGTTTTGTTGTAGTCCCACTGGAAGAGTAAAATTCAGGAACATTCCCCAGAGTATTGATTTTCCAGTAGAGGATCAGTACTGAACAATGAAGGGTGAAATGGATCAGCACTGATGACCACAAAAATGTACCATTAAATTGTGAGGAGAGTGAAGGTAAAACTATCCCTAATAACATTTCTAAAATACCAAATCTAATCCTAGGTGGGACTTGCATCAAAGTGACTTTTACATTCTGTTCTTTATTTCTTTCTTGAAAACACCTCTTTCAGATGCTAAGGAGGTGAAGCTGTTACAGAGAACAAGAAAGAGGATGCTTAAGAAAAATCTTTGACAATAGGAAACCGGAAGATGCATAATCTCCCTAATATTTTAAAAGGGTCTTCACGCATTATCTGGGGACAAGATACAGCTCAACATAGTGAGTGATGTCAATAATGCTTTTGATCAATACCATCTATTGTTAAATAATACTGTGATAATTAACCTTTCCTCTACGATTATAGACTGGATGCTGCTGAAAACACATTTTAATTAGTCTTTTTTCTTTAATATTTACTCAGTTTAAACCTGCTATAACACAAAGAAAAGGAATATTATTATGCTAGTGTATGGCTTGATGTTGGAGCTCTGTCTTCTCCATGGTAAAATGAGTGAGCCTATATTTTTGACCATAAATTCACTTTCAATATGTCATTTACAAATTGAAAGCTACTTTTCTGATTATGTACATATCCAGTCTGTATTGATGGATTTTCTTATCCTGACATTTTTCCTAGATTATTTCTTTGACTGATCTAGAAATGGTTCCCATTACATCTATAAGTTTTTCTTAGATTATTTCATATTTAGTTTAAACTTTTTTTGTTAAAATACGAACTTAATGGAAGAACGTAACTTTTTTCTATTAGTCAAATTCAATGTTATTTACATTTAATGCTCTATCACTTGTGAGCCCTTAAGTCTGAAAGAAGTTAGGGTTCTACTATCAGAAATGTCACACTGTCATTTTTTTGTAACACCATGGAATTTATGTCTGATGGATTACTGCTTCTTCTTTCCATGTGTTCTAAAGTATAAACAGTCAACCAAAATGCAGGTACAGTGCAGAAATCTGTAGGACTTCATGTTCTGGAAATCTATTTTGCTCCAAATTTGATGACTTTCTTTTTCTTCTGCTAATGAAGTAGGAGAGCTCGGAAATATACCCTAGCAGGGCAAAAATCTTGCTCTGTGGTGACTGTACATCTTTCTATCTGGTGAGTAAGGTATTGCCCTTTCCCTGTCCCTCCCCATGAGATCAGGAGTGATGTAACATTCCCTCTTTATGAAAGGGATTAATAATTTTACATCTTGCAGCACATCTATCCTGCACTAATGTGATTTAAAGTCTGGTCTGCCTTTTGACTGATTTTTATAAGATAGCAAGGTGGGTTTTTTTCTGTTTAGGTGGTTTCCCACCAGGAAGAATTCATAAATTGATGATAGTACCCATAGATAATGAGTGCTATACTTGGTGATGAATCTTGTGAAAACTACATTAAAATATAAATATTAACATTATGTGCCTGTAGTTTGGTAAGATAGCTTCGACTGTGAGTATGAACTTGGGGTTAGACTGATAGCTTAGAAGTAATATTTCATCTTATATTTTAACCAAGTCAACCTCACATTGACTACGTTTTTCTTCATCTCAGCTGGATTAAAAGCATTATACCATCTTTACTTTCTATTGCCCTTCTAGCATGAGCCTGAGCACAAAGTGAAAATATTCATTTTGAAAATTGCTGTAATTTTACTTTACTGATTTGACAGCTGCAGGAAAGATAATGTCTGTATTTTCTGATAAAACCTTTGCATATTTTGAATTTCCTTGTAGGTCTGGTGTTTCAGCTTCTTCTGTAGATAATATTTGCAATGGCTGGAAGACCAAAGTTTGTTCTTCATTTGTAAACACATTTATGAATTTTAATGAGCTGTTTTATAGTTTTTAACCTAACTACATGAAGTACTGCATAAGAGACAATGTTGACACTTGCTCTGTGTAAACCCCAGATGCAATGTATTCAGCAGTGTATGTGTTTATGCCAAAAACTTATGAATATTTTTAAGTATCTCATATTTGTTTGCTCAGCTGTAAATATTTTTAAAGGTTTGATTTTAGGAGGCACTTTTACAGCAAATACTGAATTTTAAAAATTGTTTCTTCAATAGTTCTATCTAAAATTGTTCTTAAAATTATAGCACTAACACTATTGGTAAATAATGAAAATCCCAAGCAAAATTTGTCTATAAATGCCAATCTGCCTTAATAATTTTTGGAAGATATCATTTCAAACTGGGTCTGGCTGGGATGGAGTTAACTTTCTTCTTAGCAGCCCATATTGTTCCATGCTTTGCATTTATGGCTAAAACACCCTTTGATAACACAGGAGTGTTTTGACTATTGCTGAACAGTGTTTGTAAAGTATCAACTTTTTTTTCCCCCTCCTTCCCTTTCCTTCCCCCTGCCCACAGACCAATGAGTAGGCTGAGAGCAGACAAGAGCTTTGGATGATCACGACCAGAACAGCTGGCCCAAACTGATCAAAGGGATATCCGTACTATATGATGCTGTGCTCAGGAATAAATGCTCAGGAAAAGAAAGAGTAAGGGGACTTGTAACTGATTATGGCATTTGACTTCACAAGCAGTCATTATGCATAGCCCTGCTTTTCAGGAAGTGGCTAGACTTCTACCTGCTGATGGGAAGTAGTGAATTAATTCTCTTTTTTTGTTTTTGCTTTGTTTGCACACATAGCTTTCACTTTCCTTATTAAGCTGTCATCATGTTGATCCACAAGGCTTCTCATCTTCCCTTTATTTTCAACGTGTCCTGTGCAGAGGGATGTGAGTGAGCATCGGGGTGGGTGTTGGCTGAGTCAACAAACTACACATTTAAAAAATAATATTTTCTACTCTACAGTCTTTTTTTGGTTTTGTTCTCTCTGTCACTGGGACATTGCAATGTATAATGTTAATGTTTTGCATTTCACCTCTGAACTGAAAGGTTTCCATATAGTCAACTTAATTTTACCATTGTTTTCCATAGAATTTAAAGTGCATGTGGCTTGATCCAGGACTGAGAAAAAAAAAAAACGTGCACATTTATCTACAAGTGTGTTTGAATTTTGGCTCTGTTTATAAATGAAAAAGTACAATTAACAGAATGCATTGCGACTGTTCGCCAGAGTAAAATAATCATATAAAAGCTTTTTTCTTTTGTTTTAGCTTTTTTTGTTCCTTTGTGTCTCTAGACACAGGTGTTCTCTAGCCCAGGTAGAGTTTTACATAAATTAAACAAGAGAAAACTGTACGTCTAGAGACAATTTTCGTGGAAGGACGGACCACACAAGTCTGTTAATCTCATGTAGCTTAACCTAAATTTTTTTCTAGAATGAGTGACTCCTGTAATGGTATTTTTCTAATGTCTTTTGAACATGAATACTTCACTCACAGTATACCTCCTAAATCCTGATATCACAATATCACAATGCAACAGTGATAAGATATGCCACAGCCCTTTCAGAACTCTATTTAGTAACGAAGAGTCAGACTTTGTCAGATACAATTAAAGAAGATTCTAGGTTGGCTGGAAACAGGAAGAATACTATTTTTATGTACTGCAACTCCAGAAATCTCTGTTGTGGTAGGAAGGAAAATCCATGTGCTGTAAATGTATTTGGCTGTATTAGGGTTTAGTGTATGTTCTCCAGCACCATTCCTTCTGCAGCAGGATTGGAGAATAAAGTTGGACAGTAGATCTGAATAAATAACTAAAAAACAATGTTACGTTGTAACTTTTTGTTAGACATGACTACTGTAAGACTGAACTGATAATTTTCTTTTAACAGCATATCATCTCAATATCTATATCCCGAACATAGCTTCTTCCTACAGGATATTTGTCAAAAAGAAAAAAAAGATACTCTGTTCATGAAGATCAATCTCATTGTGATAAAAGGTTTATTGGAAACAGAGGACTATGTTCAGAACATAGAAGAATAAATATGCGGAAACTTCATATTTTGAAAACATTGAAATTAGATTTTTTTTTGAGTATGAATGAGTTTTTGCCTACTAGTTTTGCAAAATATGTAAAAAAGAGCAATAAGTAATTGCATAGATATATGTACTAGATGACAATTTGTAAGAACTTCCAGTAATAAAACAGAAAGAAGGGTTTTGATGATACA